>NW_022436942.1:49370303-49399174 GCF_009761245.1 Sapajus apella
AAAAAAAAAAAAAAAAAAAAAAAAAAAAAAAAAAAAAAAAGAGTTGAATTCAAGACATTAAAAGCACCAAATGAGCCTCATACCAAATTTTTTTAATCTCTGCAGCTATTTAGAGTAACCACTGATCAAGAAACCTCAACAAATTCAAAACAACATAAAATGTAAATTAATATTTTAAAAATCTAGGCACATTACCAAATTATTTAAAGCCAAGGATAAAAACAAAATGTTTAATAATCAAGGAAAATAATACATTACATAAAAAGCAGCAACAATGCATATGAGAACTGATGTCTCATTCAAAAAATTGAATGCCAAAGATAATAAAAGAATAAGTTTAAAATTTTAAAAGAAAAATTGTATACATAAAAACTAATCAAACTTTTTCTTTTATATGCCACAAAAGAAACGCAAAAAGAAGCCCTTCAAGCTGAAAGAAAATGTACCAGTTAAAAATTCAAATATATGGACAAAAATCGAGAGTACTGATAATGGTATATAAGGTATCCATGAACATAAATATAAATAAATGTTATTCTCTCTATTAAAAAATTTTTAAAGGTCAACTCACAACTTAAATAAAAATATCAACAATGCATTTTGGGGTTTAGTATATGTAAATAAAATATGTGTTAACAATATAAATAAAGAATGAGGATAAATGGGTAAATAAAATAAACTCCTTGCAGGATTTTTATGTTGGAAGTACTTTAAAAATAATATAACAGTAGATTCTGATAAGTTAGTGCTGTACTTTTAATATCCAGAACAAGCATGATACAAGAGCTATAGCTAAAAGTCAACAAAGGATTGGGAATAGAATACTAACACTGACTTCATTTACCAAAAGGAAGATAGGAAACAAGAAAAAAAGCAGCAGCAAGGAATCTTAGGAATAAATGGAAAACAGAAAGAGCAAGATGGTAGACTTAAAGTAACACCACTAATAAAAAGATTAAATGTAACTGTACAAAAGAATCCATTAACAGAGCAGAGATTGTCAGAACTTAACTATATACTGTTTATAAGAAATATACTTTAAACTTAAGGACACTAACATGTAGAAACAAACAGAAAATTGATACATCTTGAAAACAAAACGTATAATGAAGACTGTGTGGCTATGTTAATATGAAAGTTAACTTTAAAAAGTGTCATTAGCAGAAAAATAAGAACATTTAATAACGTTCATCAAGAAGAAATTACAATCCTAAGTGTGTAGCTCTTATAAAAGGGCTTCAAACTATATAAGACAGAAAAGGTTATAAGTAAAGGGAAAAGAATAGATGAATCCAAAATTTTATTGGAAATTTAAATATCTCTGTCTCATTAATTGGTAACACAAATAGGGGAAAAAATCAGTTAAGGATATAGAAGATTCATATTTATAGAATGTTTTAACCATATTGCAGAAGACACATTGTTATGGGGTGCAAAGGAAGCATTTGCCAAGTTACACAGTAGTCCCAACTTGTCCACAGTTGTGCTTTCTGTGGTCTCAGTTACTTGTGGTCAACCATGGCTTACGTAGGGTTCCAGACCTCATAAACCAATTTTGTTCAAGAGACGGATACTAATAGCATAGTAAGTCCTATATGCATTGAATAATAAAAGGTAAAAATATCAAAACTTTTCTTATTGCTTTCTTACTGTTCTTATTTAACCCCAGCAAAAATTTTCTTCTTTGCTTTTATAAAAACCTGATAAAAATAATGTATAATTTTGATTACAGGGTTAATCTTATACATAGCATATATAGTATACAATAACTAAAGCAATATATATATAAGCCATGATAAAGTTAAAATAATTGTGTATGATGACATATGTAATAGCCTAATTTATACATATATTTATAAGATGGTAATTTTTACATAAAGCTATATATGTACTATATATGTGATGTAATAGATATAAGAGGTTCAAGTGAACATATATGTGTATTATGTATTTATATATAGACATATATATTACTTTAGCCTAAACTGTGAGATTTACAAGTATGTTTAGCTTTATCTGTGTATATAAACACTTCCAATATAAACATCTATTTCTACCTTTTTGCCAAATTGAAATATTTAGTACCCAAACCTTAACAATTGTCTGAATCTTAATCATTAAAACTGTGTTTTAATGTTAATGCTGGTCACCTGTTCATGAATTCCAAAGGGAGGGAGGTATAGAAAGGCAGGTCCAGATCACCCATTCCCATCATGGCCTGAGCTAGCGTTTCAGGTTTACTTTAGAAATGACCATGGCAGAGAGGAGGGATGCATTCAGTTGAGTCGGGGCTTATAATTTTATTTTTGGTTTATGCTAGTTTACGACAAGTGAACAAAGCAAGCAGGATCTCAAGGCATCGCCTCCTGTTTCTTTTGTCAAAATGACCCAACTAAATTGCTACTCTTATGGTCATTTATTTTAGAACCACATAACATGCCCATTTTCACCCATTGACAACACAAAGACGTCAACCATGTGTGTACACTTGTAAATAAATGTAAACGTTTGGTATAACAAGCCTGCCTGGAAGCACCCAAACCCCCTTTTATATCTTTTGCAGCTGTCTCTTTTTTAGTGTGGTCTAATACATTTCTGCCTTTTTTTCTTTAATTCTTTTAAAATGTGGGCACATTAGAGTGCTATTCTTTCTTACTTTCTGACTTTATTGTATTTTTCATGTCACCTTTTTTCATTTTTTCATAATGTTGACCTTTGGAAATATTAGTGATCTTGGGAGAGTCACTTCACCTTTCTGAGTCCCAGAGTCCTCAGTCTGTAATATGAAGATAAAGATATTAACTCTGGAGGGATTATGTAATAATTCAACCCAATAATGTGTGTAAGAAACTTGACATAGTGCTCAGCATTATGGTCCATGGTAGTCACTAATCTGGTTTCATATTTCAAAGCGTAGCTTCTTCAAGTCTTCCAAATTGTGTCCTTCCTTTCTTTGCCACTCCAGGTAACTGCTTATAACATTTCAGCTATTCTTCATTGTATATTATTTTAATCATTTGACAAGCTTTTCCTCTACCTTTGAAGTCTTTAGCATTTCTTTCTCGGAAGTTGTCCTGAATAAATACTGATGTAATAAAAATACCATTCTGACCCTGATTATTTTCTTCTTGGGTATAAATGTTTCCTTAATTTATTGACTTTGCACCTGGACCGATTATCTTGTTTTGTCAGAGTAAGGGCTAGATAAGGTGAGGACCAGGAGTTCATTCCCTATTTAGGTCAGTAGGGGTTACACTGAAGACATATATCATTCATGTTTACAGATGTGCCCCTAATCCTGCCCATCTGCTTAGCAAATAAGCAGAAGGGCCACGGTAGGTAACAGTGAACTGTGCTATAAAACACAATCCCAGAGCTAAGTGCTGTATCCCACTAATCACAACATCATCATATTTAAAGACTAGAGCACAGCTGAGCAGATGTCTTGGGTGTGATCCAGGAACAATACCAATGGGAGAGGGTAGATGAGAAAAATGAAAGCTTTAGATGAAGTGGCATCCAACTGGGATCCTGAATATGCTGATTTAGATGTACATTTTATTCTAAATTATTTTAAAGGACTAAAAGACCAAGCAATTTTTAGCTTTAATGTTTTTCAGTTGATCCTCTGTAAGAGGCTCAAGTGAACATCTGATATTTTTATCCTCAAAATGAAAAGCAAATTTCTTATCTATTTGGCAATGGTTAAGTTTCCTGTTAAAATCAGGATAGTGTGCTTTTGGTTGCTATTTGTCATGATTTTTCTCTCTTCATATTTTTTCTTTAACCAGAAGATCTTAAATAAAATTTTCATTCAATTAAATAATTTGACTTGCAGCCATGAAAGGGATAGAATTTGGCAAACAGCTTAAGAGACCTCCCAACTCTCATCCCCTTCTGAATTCTAATCAGGCAAATATAAATTAGGTTCTGTGTCAGAGTACTCTGCCCAAAAGATAAAGCTGTACCGTTAAAATCAAAAGGCACAAACGTCAGCAGAACACTGAGACACTGGGATTTCTAATAAGAAAAACTTCATTAAGTGAAGAGTGCTTTTTACATTGCTGTATTTTTATTCTCTGTCACAGAAAATGATGACAATCTCAGTTTTTTTCAAAGACAGAAAGCAAAGGTGTTTACAGATGAATTGCATTTATGTATATGACACTTTATCTTCAGGAGACCATTTCATCAAGTTAACCCCTTAGTGTCTTTGAAATGCTAATGAGATTTTTCCACGCAAAGGTATGCAGTCTTTTTTTTTCCTAAGAATAAAAAAAGTTTTATTTATCAAAGTATTTGCCCCATGTGCTTATCTTTTTGAGTTTATTTTTCATTACAAATATAGCACATACCATTTTTAGCATTCAACAATTAAATCAGTGATTGGGGACGTTTGGGAAGAACATGCCAAATCTTCATTTATCCCCTCTAATGAAAGAGTTTGTCAGCTGTCAACGTAGCTTACGATTAGGATGTCTATTTATAAAATATCAATATTGCATATAAGCAAATATGATTTAATATGTTCATGTAGGTTTTTTTTTTTTTAAATTAAATGAGAATACAGACAATGCATATGATCCTTGATCCTGCTTTTCTTTGTAAAAATTTCAGGAGAAAAATCACCCCTTGTGTGTTCCCTGATAAGTCATATTTTTTGCTCTGTTATTTCTGGGACAGCTGTTGGGAACAGAGGATGTTAAGAGGGAGCAAGGTTCTGGTTTATCGGAGGCAGGGTCTGTTTTATTTCATTTTTGCAACCTGTGTATTTGGTATATAGGGGGTATTCAGTGATGGCTGTTTAATAAATAAAACTAGTTTGGAAATATATTTTTCAGATATGGTTATATTAAGGCATAGTTGAATTATAGTCTTCTCTAAATTTGCTGTGTATCTCTGCAGTCCCTCTTCCGTAGAAATATGACTAAAGCCAACTACGATGTCTATATTTTATAAATCAGCCTTAATCCATGCCAATGTCTGATAAACTGCCAAAGCCCATGGATGTCTCTAATTAGAAACACAGAGGCTGGGTGTAGTGGCTCACACCTGTAATCCCAGCATATACCCAAAGGATTATAAATCATTCTATTATAAAGACACATACACACATATGTTTATTGTGTCACTGTTTACAATAGCAATGACCTGGAACCAATCCAAATGCCCATCAATGATAGATTGGATAAAGTGTGACACATATACACCATGGAATACTATGTAGTCATAAAAAAGAATGATTTCATGTCCTTTGCAGGTACGTGAATGAATCTGGAAACCATCATTCTCAGCAAACTGACACAAGAACAGAAAATCAAACACCACATGTTCTCACTCATAGGCGAGTGTTGAACAATGGGAACACATGGACACAGGGAGAGGAACATCATCACACACTGGGGCCTGTTGGGTGGTTGGGGGATAGGAAAAGGATAGCATTAGGAGAAATACCTAATGTAGATGAAGGGGTGATGGATGCAGCAAACCGCCATAGCACATGTATGCCTAGGTAAAACCTACAAGTTCTGCACGTGTACCCCAGAACTTAAATGGAGAGCGAGAGAGGGAGAGAGAGGGAGAGAAACAGAGAACATTAACCCTCTAGGAACTCATCTGGAAAATATACCATAGAAAACTGCAATTCTTAAAAATCTTGAGTATTATTGATTATTTTAGTTATACCTTCCTATTAATTTTATTTTACCTTGTCTTTTTTTTTTTTGTTTTCATATTACTTCAAAAAATGTTTTAAAAGATTATTTTATCCTTTGTATGTTGCATACACATTTTGTAACAAACCTCAAATCCCATGGGGGATAAAGATACCATAAATATATATATATAGAATTTATCATTTTTTTTTTTGCTGCTCTTGTACATAGTACAGTGTCTAGCCCATAAGCGTCCAATAAATGATTAGTAATAAAATTGAGCCCCTACCATGGATGATGGAAATGCTCATTTAGAGGCTGCAATAAATAAATGAGGGTCACAATTTGGAAACTCTTGCAGTAAGTATGATTCAATAGAGAAAGTAGACATGTAGGAGTAACTTCATTGGTTGTACCATCTCATTTTGAACTGAGATGAGGGAAATAATATACAAAGTTAGCCATACTTTAAAGCTTTGGAAGCAAAGGAAATTTTTAATTTAAAAGTCCATTTTTGTTTGGGAGACAAAAGTAAGTGAATTAATTCATGAATTCTAGAGGAACAAATTGTTAAACTTTTGTGATATTATAAAATATTCTAGTGAAATTTTTGTTCAGCTGTGAGTTCTTCTATACTGAATTATGATGTGTGGTTTATACATAACAGTCTAATTTTGTGTCATAAATGCTAATTATATTAGGCATGACTCATTAATAAAATCAAATTTTTTAAAAGAAGGAATGTTCCAGCTTCAATGGAACCCTCTCAGGGGATCTACAGTTGGGTCAAGGAAGTTTCCAAGTCAATACTGTATAAAATTTTCTTGGGTAATTTTTTATATGTTCCAATTTTCTATCGATAATTTCAAAAGAAAAGTCTTTAAAAACATATGGCCTTTCTACAATAAACCTATGTCTAGAATGTAAACCAGAGAAATTCTTATTTCCAAATATTAATAAATAAATAAATTGATAAATGTGGTCATCCTTCTTAATTTAAGGTTACTATTTTGAGGCATAGTCAAAGAAGTTAGGAAAGTCTTAGTTTGACAGAATCCCAGGATCCACTTGACAAACATCAGAACTATTTCACTTAGTGGTACAAAGCTATTATAAAGGAAAAATAGTCCATTTAAGATTCTTTTAACTTTACAAAGTGGTTAAGTAGTTTATAAAGCTTTATTTTATCTCACAGTCTCTTAGCAGGAATAGTTAGGATTAGTGCCAATATTTTTTCTGATGGAGAATGATTGTTCAAATGGTTAGAGTGTGATGCTACTGAGGACCCTATCACAGGTTTGAGTATTCCTTGAGTTAACTGGATTTGCTCCAAAATAACTAGTCACAGTCAGTCCCCATTTAGAAACACATGATCGCTGTCATAAAAGTCTTAGAATCATATAACATTGAAACTAAAAATAATATTACTTTATACTGTAATAAATAATTGCCATCAAATGATTCACTTCATCATATAAAATTTTTATATGTATTTTGCAGATGACATTGAGGCTTGGAGGTTAAGTAAACTTACAGCTGTTACAAGCTAGTGTCAGAATCTGGATTTCTACCAAGTCTGTAAAATCCAAAGCCCCTGAAATTAAGCTTTATGCCAGTGTTTCTCCTACTTAAAACTTTGCAGATATATTCTCAGGGATTTGAGAATTCCATTTAAGTAAACAATCCATGGCTGGCATTAGTTCAGCATTTTCTCATGAAAGAAGCAATAGTCCAAAACCTAAAATGCAATAAAATAAATAAATGGGGGAAAAAAAAAAAGAAGCAATAGTTGGCCCATATCTAACACTATATTAAAGATGAATTATTTTCCCTCCATTATTTTAGTATTCATTGATTAGAATGTCAAGTCACTCTGATTGGCTTTGGGGACAGACCAGAAATTAAGCACACAAAAATACTTGTCTCATGCAGTATGCATTTCAGTGATGTAAGACAGAAAATAAACAACAAATAAATAAAAATTCATAGAATATAATATACTAATAAGTGATTAAAATAAAACAGGGCATGAAAGGAAACAAGGAGATCCAAGGGGTTATGGGATTACATTTTAAAATAGAGTGGTTAATAAAGACCTCATTAAGAAGGTGATGTTTAATCCAAGAACTGAGTGGGATAATCTAGTGGAAGAAGTCTTGAGGTTATCTGGAAATCCGTGTTAGGGGCAGTCATACTGTGAGTGTGAGGCTTCAAGTTGCTGGCTGAAATAGAGGATTAGCAAAATAATTCATTGTACAGGTGCAAAATGAGCTAGGTAAAAGTGGTAGGAGAGAAAAAGAATGAGGACAGTTTAAGAAGGAATGGGAGAATTTGGAAGGTTTTGAGTAGAACATTAAAGTAATACACAATATTTGGAAAAAGTTACTCTGACTGCACTGTTAAAAAAAAGAGAGTAAATGTACAAAATAAGAAACAATGAGTCTGTTAGGATGCTATAGCAAACATCCAAGAAAGAGGTTTGGAAGCTTGTTGCCATCACATGGAAGATATTGGTGACTTAGAAGAGAATGAGAATGATGAGACAGTGAGAAGTTAGAATCTGGATATATTTTAAGGGTAGAACAAAGAGGATTGTTGGTAGAAGGGTGTGTATTGAATGAGTGGCTAAAGATGTCTCCAAGTTTTAAGACCTAAGAATGTAAGAATAAGTTGCCATTTATGAGATGAGGAAATACTTATGTCAAAATAGAGTTTGGGAAAGGAAGAAAGAAATTTACAGATTTGAAGATGTTTTTGTTTGTCATGATATGTTAGGTTTGGAATGCCTATTAGTCATCCCAGTGGAGTTACTAGTAAGTTCAATAAATGAGCCTGAAAGAGATGTGGGCTGGAGATGTAACTTTGGAAGCTAATACAATAAAGATAGATTTAGGGGCATTAATATTCAAGAAAGAGAATGACACACTGAATCATGGGTATAGATAGAAATGAGTTAGAAGCACTGAGCCATACATCTCTAATTTTAGAGGTCAGGGAAATTAGAAGAAATCAGCAAAGGAAAGAAAAGGAAAAGGAAGGAGCAAGAAGTGAAATGGAAGAAAAGCTAGGAAGTGTTGTATACTGAAAACCAAACAACAAATATGTTTTAATGTAATCAAATGTGTCTGATGCTCCTGGTTGTTAAATATGAGGAAGACTAACAACTTATCCTTGGATTAGCAACTTGGGGTCACCAGTCATCTCACTAGGTAGTTGGAATCAAGTGATGGCCTCCAAACCTAACAGGAAGACATTATAGAAAGCAATATTTTATTTCCTAATTAAGCTAATAAAATGAGAATATACTTTGTTATCATGGAAGTATTGTTTGTGATGTATTTTTATTTGTTTCAGGGAGTAATTTTTCATTAAGTAGCAACTTTAAAATTTTGCAGAGTTACATTTTAGGGCACATTATTTGATTGATGGACCCATCTACATAGTAATGATTAGATTTAAAAATTATTCATTACACAAAAGAAATATAAAGCAGTGGCCATTTTACTTTTATCAATTTGTTAATTTTTATTTATAAATCCACTTGGTTTTATCATTTTTACTAAATTTGTAAGCATATGGAGTTTATGTCTAGTAGGTTTGATCATATTTATTTAAAATTATAATAAAAGAAAGTTAAATCAACATGATGTAGTATCAGAAAATTGTTTTTCCTGGGAAGAAAGCTGGACATTGCTCAAAAATAAGAAACAGCACCATACTACACTGTTTCCCGGCAGGCACCAATCAAGGTTGGAAGGAAAGGAAATTATTATTACTGTCAACTATAAAATTTCATAGATTTGAGTGAGTGAAGTATAGCAGAATACTCCATCCCACTATACACCACTTTAACATAAGGTTTATTTTGAGCTAAATGTATTTTTAAAACTAAAACTAAAACAAATAACCAGGTGTAAGAAGGGCATTCTGACCCTCCATTTCTCTTCCTGAAAGCAGAAGATAGAAGATGTCTTCTGTATATCAGGAAAAAAGTAAAATTGTTGTTGCCAGGGACAAGAAGTTGAGACCAAGAGAATTCTGTACAAGCAGACCTTTTTGAAATAATTATTATTTTTATAGATTTTTTTATTTGCATAAACTTATGGAGATCAGTGTAATTTTGTTACGTGGATAGATTGCACAGTGACAGCTTCTTATATTGCATTAGCCAGTCCACATAGCTCAGTTACTTTTTTACAATTGCCTGTCTTTTTTCAAACTAAAGCATAAACATTCAGGTTTTGTCACTTCATTTTGGGTCTTCATTTCCATATGAGGGTTCCTGTGCTTCATTAAGCTTATATTGAATACAGTTGTTTGCTTTTTCCTGCCAATCTGTTTTATGTCAGTTTAATTCTTAGGCCTTGCCAAAAATGCCTAAGAAGGTAGAAGTAAAATTTAGCCTCCCCAACGTGAATAATAAGTTTATAAAGCACTGTTTGACATACAATATATGTAATTTAAGGGTTTGCTATTGTTATTGCTGAAAATATTTGAGATAGTGGCTACTTGGAAAGCTGCAAAATTATTTTACATTTAATTGTATAATAATATAATTCTAATTCCATAATAAACTTTCACTTCTTCTTATGATTTTTTGTACCATCCTCAGTTAGAAACAAAGTAAAAAATTAGATCCTGAAACAAAATTGCAGAATATAACATATCCTGAAATTAGTATATAAAATATCCTGAAATATTATATTTCTTATATAAAATATCCTGAATATAAAATATCCTGAAATTATTTTACAAAGATGATATATATGATTCTAAGCATGGGGCTCTCAACATGTTAATTTTGATTCTAATTTTAGCTATTAAGGTTAATAATTGCATCACAAGTTTTTAAGACTGTCTTAGTTCTTTGTGCCTCATATTTTATGGCATTATATGAAGAAATCATTTTTGTGTGCCTTCAACTGAAGAAGTTGGCATATGTTAATAAATATATATGAGATGTATATAATCTGTGTATACATATATAAGGTATGTATATGTATTATATATGTTATAACTGATATGGTTTGGCTGTGTCCCCACCCAAATCTCAAGTTGAATTGTGTCTTTCAGCATGCCCACATTTTGTGGGAGGGACCCAGCGGGAGGCAGCTGAATCATGGGGACCAGTCTTTCCCATGCTATTCTCATGATAGTCAATAAGTCTCATGAGATCTGATCAGTTTATCAGTGGTTTCCACTTTTGCTTCTTGCTAATTTTTCTCTTGTGGCTGCCATGTAAAAAGTGCTTTCACCTCCCACTATGGTTCTGAAACCTTCTCTGCCGTGTGGAACTGTAAGTCCAATTAAACTACTTTTTCTTCCCAGTCTCAGGCTGTCTTTATCAGCAGTTTAAAAATTGACTAATACATATACTAGATAAAATATTATATATTATATAATGTGTGTGTATCTATACATATATATACATGCACACAAATATGTATTTGTGTTTGGTGTGGAAGAGCATGATTTGTAGTGTAAACATATTGTATGTTTATACCTTTATAATAATATTTATATATTTATGTATAAAATACTTAGCTTATACTACCATATAAGGTAACAACCTTTTAATGTAATTTCTCTGTGTAGATACATGGTAAATGTAAAATCTGTAATTTTAGAAAACAAATAATAGGGACTCCATTAATGATTTCAAATTTTTATAGCAATTATATGTTCAATATTTACCTTAGAAAGTAAGATAAAGTGTTCAGATCTTACAATCTAAAATGTATTTTCAGTCCCAAGTCTGGGTATTTACATGGAAATCTATTTCTCTCCCCCAACAGGCAGATTTTCCTGAATCCATCTTTAAAGTCTTCTACATATTTAAGGACAATATAGTTGGAGGTCTTTGAAACAATTTAAGCTTAAATTTTCTGTCTCTATGCTCTCTGTGTTTCATGGAGTGCTTGAGGCCAATTCCATGTGAAAGAGTCCCAACTGTTGTTACTTTGTTGGAAGAAGCAAGGGGAAAAATAATGTCTTAAATTAATTTTTTAGACCATCCTTAGTCCAGATTTTCTTTCTTTTCATATCCTCTTTTGCTTTTGGGCATTACTGAGGTTCTTTAAACAAGGCCTTGAGCTATTCATTGCTAGTGATTCACTACCAAAAGACTTTTTGTTAAAGGATTTTATTTTGATTCTAGGAAAAGAAAACTATGAAACTGACAATTCTCTTTTGAAATGTGTCACTGAAAAACCAACAAATTCAGGTTTGCAGCATTAAAAATAGTTTAGGTAAGAAAACAAAATTGTATAAATAACTTTATTTGAAGAATTTTTAGCTTCCAAGTTACCATGCTTTTAGATAAAAATGTATTTTATTTCTAATGCTTCCTAACAAAGACTCTCCTTGACCTAACTTTAGTCATGCTTTTCTAAGGCCTCAGCCTTCAATGTCTGTCCTTGTTGGGCATCCATCACCCAGTTTTAGGAAAAACTTTGCTAAATCAGTTTAGCAAGAACTGTTATTTTATCACTCTGGCCTGCCTTCTGCAAGAATTCTGTTAAGCCAGTTTAACAGACATTTCCCAAGGCATACCCTCTTATAATTCCATATACCAACTCCTCTACCCTACTCTACCCCGCGGCTACAAATCCCCACTTTTCCTTGTTATATTCTGGATTGTGGCCAGTTCTATAATGAGGTTTCTTTTTTCCTATTACAGTAGTTTCTATGTAAAATCTGTTTTATCACCTTAACTATTGTCCATATCTGGTTTTTCTTTGACAATTCCTATTCAGTCTTTGGGATTTTTCCCTATACAAAATTGGTTTCATAAACATTGAGTTATTTTAATCCGTACTTCCTTTAAATGAAATATTAAGCACTTCCAAATCTTCACTTTGTTTTTTTTTTTAATACAAAACATATTCAACACAATTGTATACATTTTTCTTTATGATATTCTCTTGTACTTTAAAAAAATCAAATAGCACATATATTAATAATCTATTTTACATTGTGTTTAATTTTGTCTTGATTTTTGAGCTGAGCTCTGGCAAAAGAATGGAGTACTTTTTGTCTCACATGCTTTGTACATGTGTCCTGCTTTACTCTTGAAAATGGAACTGAAATGTGCAGTCAATGTTTTAGCCCTTTGGGCACTCATCAGGCACCAATTGTTTACAGAAGCGAACTGGGTAGCAAGAATTTAAACTCTTTGAAATCATTAGATAATTAGCTTTCCCTTAAGTTCCATGTCTCCCTGAAAAGTCTTACTGGAGAACCCATTATATTCTCTTCCCCTGTTACTGATCAAGGAAAACAAAAATAGAAGCATTATTGAGTGCAATGTTGATTTTGAGAGTGGACATTGTTTAAAAAGAGAATGCTAGGAAACTGCTATAAAGTACAAACATTTATCCAGGCGTAATAGACAATGCCAATTGTTTTGCCTCAAAAGTCCAGAGTCTTTTAAAAAGCATCTTTTTTTCCAGTGAACAAATCTCAGGAGAAATTGCTGAGATTATTTCTCTAAATGATAAGCACGTGGATGTTGCTCACTCTATGAAGCAAATAAGACTTTATATGAATTAAAGCTGATTTAAGCTTTTTAACAATAAGACTACATGATCAATATAAAAAATGATCAGGTGTAAATAACCGGTCAAAACTACAAATAGGATCAACAACTCTCAGTCTTTTTAAAAAAGAAATATGTATAGAACATGGACACTTTTTATTTCAACATTCTCTGAATGCATATGTCATGTGATTACTGGATGTAGACTACGAGAAAAGGATTTTTAAGTAAAAATAGATAAAATAAGCATCTCTGTCTTTTCCTTTGAATATATTTGAGATGCTTGAATTCAAAGAAAACACCATCTACTCACTATAATATAAGGCTTGTATTGGAACTTTTGGGGATTTGAATAGTAAAACTTACATAGGAATACCAGTAAATGTGGCTATTTTTCATTTGTACAACTGGTGTTCAAACAAGAACATTAATATGTTTACTCCAAAGTAGCCCATTTAAAACGGGTACTACTCACATCAATGTCGCTTTTAACACCACTGTCTATTAGTGCCATCCTTTAAAAAAAAAAACTGCCTCAACCACTCCAAGCTCAGAAAACATACAGAAATATATATTTATAGTCCAAGAAATGAGAATGTGCTGCTTTTGTCTGGTTGTTAGAGCAGAATAATGAAGGTCAGTAGTTGTTAATAAATATGATCAATTGCAGAAACACTACAAATCACATAGTTATCCCTAGAAAAAGGACTTTTACAGGCCTCATAAGGCATATAAATATCCCAGTGTGATAAAAGGCTTCTTTCTAAATGCATTCTATGATCATTCAGGATTTTAAGCCCAACTCTACTAGCTCTCTCTTCAGTAGAAAATGAAAATCAATGTGCCCATACAGAGTCATTGTTTTATACATTTTGGCCAAAAAATGTTTTTTCTCATGATGGCTGTATTAGGATTATTGTCATTTTTGTTGAGCATCTACTTAGGTGGTACTCTAAAAATCTCTGCTTTGGGATCAAATTTTGAATTCTGAAAGCATTTGATTTAGTAACGCTTTCATCCTAATTTAAGTAAGACGTGGATTTCAGGGAGAATTTAAAGAAACCTAAATGTAAGTGTGTGTGCACTTACTAGTTGTCATTATATAGCTATAAATTCAGTTTTCAAAAGCCTGGTCACCTGACCTACACCACCAGGTCTATGGACTTGTGTCTTTCAGAGTAGTAAGCAGAGAGGAGATACATATCCTGGACCTGTATATAGAAAAATGGGAATAAAGTAGAGAAGGAAATGCCTCCATGAACTTGTTCAACTTTATTAGATGCTTGTTTCTCTTTTTTTTAAATTTTAATTAATTTATTTATTTTTCTTTTTCTATTTTTTTTAATTGTACTTTAGGTTCTGGGGTACATGTGCAGATCATGTAGGACTGTTGCATGGGTACATACATGGCAATGCGGTTTGCAGCCTCCACTCTCTCATCACCTATATCTGGCATTTCTCCCCATGTTATCCCTCCCCAACCTTCCCAACCACCACTGTCCCTCCCCTAGCCATCCCCCAGCAGACCCCAGTGTGTGATGTTCCCCTCCCTGTGTCCATGGGTTCTCATTGTTCAACACCGATCTATGAGTGAGAACATGCTGTGTTTGATTTTCTGTTCCTGTGTCAGTTTGCTGAGAATGATGCTTTCCAGATTCATCCATGTCCCTACAAAGGACAAGAACTCATCATTTTTTATGGCTGCATAGTATTCCATGGTGTAGATGTGCCACATTTTCCTAGTCCAGTCTATCATCGATGGGCATTTGGGTTGGTTCCAGGTCTTTGCTATTGAAAACAGTGCCACAACGAACATACATGTGCATGTGTCTTTATAATACAACAATTTATAATCCTTTGGATATATACCCAGTAATGGAATTGCTGGGTCAAATGGAATTTCTATTTCTAGGTCCTTGAGGAATTACCACACTGTCTTCCACAATGGTTGGACTAATTTACACTCCCACCAACAGTGTAAAAGTATTCCTATTTCTCCACATCCTCTCTAGCATCTGTTGTCTCCAGATGTTTAAATTATTGCCATTCTAACTGTCATGAGATGGTATCTTAATGTGGTTTTGATTTGCATTTCTCTAATGACCAGTGATGATGAGCATTTTTTTCATATGTTTTTTGGCCTTATATATGTCTTCTTTTCAAATGTGTCTGTTCATATCCTTGGCCCACTTTTGAATGGGGTTGTTTTTTTCTTGTAAATCTGTTTTAGTTCTTTGTAGATTCTGGATATTAGCCCTTTGTCAGATGGGTAGATTGCAAAAATTTTTTCAATTCTGTTGGTGCTGGTTCACTCTAATGATTGTTTCTTTTGCTGTACAGAAGCTCTGGAGTTTAAATAGGTCCCATTTGTCTATTTTAGCTTTTGTTGCCAATGGTTTTGGTGTTTTAGTCATGAAGTCCTTGACTATGCCTATGTCCTGAATGGTTTTTGCCTAGGTTTTCTTCTAGGGTTTTTAAGGTGTTAGGTATTATGTTTAAGTCTTTAATCCATCTGGAGTTAATTTTACTGTAAGGTGTCAGGAAGGGGTCCAGTTTCTGCTTTCTGCACAGGGCTTGCCAGTTTTCCCAAAACCATTTATTAAACAGGGAATCCTTTCCCCATTCCTTGTTTTTGTCAGGTTTGTCAAAGATCAGATGGTTGTAGATGTGTGGCATTGCCTCTGAGGCCTCTGTTCTGTTCCATTGGTCTGTATCTCTGTTTTGGTACCAGTACCATGCTGTTTTGATTACTGTAGCACTGTAGTATAGTTTGAAATCAGGTAGCGTGATGCCTCCAGCTTTGCTCTTTTTGGTTAGGATTGACTTGGCTATGTGGGCTCTCTTTTGGTTCCATACAAAGTTTAAGGTGGATTTTCCAGTTCTGTGAAGAGGGTCATTGGTAGCTTGCTGGGAATAGCGTTGAATCTGTAAATTACTTTGGGCAGTATGGCCATTTTCATGATATTGATTCTTCCTAACCATGAGCATGGAATGTTTCTCCATCTGTTTGTGTCCTCTCTTATTTCTTTGAGCAGTGGTTTGTAGTTCTCCTTGAAGAGGTCCTTTACCTCCTTTTTTAGTTTTATTCCTAAGTATTTTATTCTCTTTGTAGCAATTGTGAATGGCAGTTTGTTCTTAATTTAGCTCTCTTTAAGTCTCTTATTGATGTATAGGAATGCTTGTCATTTCTGCACATTGATTTTGTATCCTGAGACTTTGCTGAAGTTGCTTATCAGTTTAAGGAGATTTTCGGCTTAGACAACAGAGTCTTCTAAATATACAATCATGTCATCTGAAAATAGAGACAATTTGACTTCCTCCTTTCCTAATTGAATACACTTTATTTATTTATTTATTTTTGCCCGATTGCTCTGGCTAGAACTTCCAATACTATATTGAAAAGGAGTTGTGAGGGAGGGCATCCTTGTCTAGTGCCAGATTTCAAAGGGAATGCTTCCAGTTTTTGTACATTCAGTATGATATTAGCCGTGGGTTTGTTGTAAATAGCTTTTATTATTTTGAGATGTGTTCCATTGATACGTAGTTTATTGAGAGTTTTTAGCATAAAAGGCTGTTGAATTTTGTCAAAGGCTTTTCTTCGTCTATTGAGATAATCATGTGGTTTTTGTCTTTGGTTCTGTTTATGTGGTCAATTATGTTTATAGACTTGCATATCATTTCTCTTTCTTTTCAGCAGAATGTTTTTTATGGTTAACTTCCTACAGATCTCACATCCACTGTTTTCTCTCTCCCTGAAACATATTAGGGCAACAGTGCCAGTTGAGGTAGTTTCACAGCTTTTTATAGACTTGAGTACCTTCCTCCTGTTCTCAGGTCTCTTCCACAAGGTAAATACTTGTCCTGATTCCTTTTGAATTTTAAAAAAATATACTTAAATGACCAATGAATTTTAGCCAAAAGCCATAGTCTTCGCAGACTGTAAATCACCAGATTAACTGAAAGCTCCCCATAAATTCCTGTTTCTGAAATGGGAACTTACAATTAAATTAACTAATTTGTTTATAAGTTTATTTGCTTCAGGAGTAACAGGATGTGATTTTGCTGATGGCACTCATTCTAGCAGAGACAAAATTTACAAAGTAGTACTTTTGAGATCTATTAGACTGAAATGAAATACTCAGATTAGCCAAGAATTGTGGCTAAGTGGACCTTACATCCTGACTAGTTGTTTCTCTGTTTCACTTGCTTCCTCTCAACCATCCTCAAAATATAAGTAAAACTATTTGGATACAATTTAAAAATGATGTACAATATTAAATTTAGTGGTGTCTTTGCTAACGGTTTTGAGAAATCCTAAGATTCCTTTAGATCCAGCTTGGAAAGGAGGAGTAAAAGTCAAAACACAAGTAAGTAGGCTCCTTTTCAACCCAAGTAATTCCACTTTCTTCTTTTGCACATTGGACTAAACTGCTTCAAATATTTGTCTCCTTGACTTTGAAGTAAAAAAACAAATGACTTGATGGCATAAACCAATTGTCTAGAATACCCTTTAAAAATGGTTCATTAGTATTATTGGATGTTTAAATTAGTTAGCATTCTTAGTTCTAAAATCTAGTTTGTCTTATTTTGTATATCATTGATTTTTTTTGCTTGTGCAATAGCCAAATCATGTCATCTGAAAATAATTTTCACATAATCAATTTACAATGAACCCTTAGATGGTCAAAAAAAACATGTTCCCTCATTCCAAGAACTATGTGAAATGCCAGTAGATGGAAGACTCAATCACAGTATATTTTTGAGAGAAAGTTACTCCATTAGTGGTTTTTTAACTAATGTTGTTGCAAGTACACTAATGTAATTTTTTATCTTTAAAGAAATTACACAGAAAAAAAGCTGAATTGTAGAAAATGATAAAACTGAATGGCCTAATGAATTTTACCAAATAAACTAATTTTATATTCTTTAGAGTCCAAAGGATATTCTAAACACAATAACAAAAGCAGAATCTTGTTTCCTAGTCAATTTTTAGTTTTCATTTCTATTCGTACAGAAATTTTGTTGCTCTAGAATTGAGAGAATTTCTTTAGTAGTTATTATACTTTGGCTGTGTCCCCACCTAAATCTCATCTTCAGTTATAATCCCCATACTCCCCATGTGTCTAGGGAAAGATACGGAGGGAAGTGATTGGATTATAGGGCAGTTTCTGCCATGCTGTTCTCCTGATAGTAAGGGAATGATCACAAGATCTGATGGTTTTGTTAACGATAGCTTTTCTTGTACTATCACACACTCACTTCTCTCCCTTACTGCCATGTAAGACGTGCTTCTTTCCCTTCCATCATAATTGTAAGTTTCCTGAGGCCTTTCCAGCCATCCAGAACTGTGAGTCAATTACATCTCTTTTCTTTATAAATTACCCAGTCTCAGAAAGTATCATTATCGTAGTATGAGAATGGACTAATCCAGTAGTCCTGAACTTTGATAAATTTATGTTTCCAAAACTGGTGATAAGGAAGAAAGAGAAACTCAGTAGTTTTTTTAGGCCTGCCAACTTACCAAAACTTCCCATCAGAAACATCAAAACTTTTCCTGATATGTCAAGATTCAGTCTAACAAAGGTTTCCACTACTTACAAAAGTGATAAATGTAGGAAATCTGGAAAATGAAGAAAGGCATAAAGAAGAAAACAAAAATACACAGATTTGTTACTTGCCAATGTTTTGGTTTATTTCAAGTTATTTTAGTATGCACATGTGTTGAGATGCATGTGTGGACATAAGCTTAACTTGATTTTAGTTTTAGTGAATTACTCCTAATGAAGACATGCTGAATAAACCTATTAATTTGAAAATTACTATTAGTAATATCACCACTTTGAATTGTTCCACACTTTGTAAGACATTAAAAATTTATTCCTAAAAAATAAAGTGCTTCTCAGAGTAGAAATGCTTTAAGCAAGGAGAGTAGCTAAGATCATATATGAGCGTGTAGTTGACTACACACTTGTCTATATGAATAATAGAGGGTTTAGCCACAAAAAGATTTACAAAGTGTCTTGAAAGCTGATGCTTACAGATGAAATTAATGTATATCATTTAGAATTGTTGCCTCTGCTTTAATATCACAATGAACTTTTATACTTTGTGGTCATCACAGTACTCATCAGAATGTTTGACACAGACGTAAAATATATCTGGTAGAGAGTTAGGGTAGATGTTAAACTCGTTAGAGAACATTGAAGTATCACCTGGGGAGACAGAAAGGAGGATGGAAATTAAATGAATAAATTACTCAAGGTCACAGAGCAAAGCTGAGTCAGGAACTTATGTATTTTCACACAAAAATGTGTGTACTTTATACTTTTCCTTAGTACCTAACTTTTAGAGAAAAAAAAATGTCTCCCACTAAAAGGTTGATTTGCTTCCATACTAAATCAAATTTAATTAATTTAACATAACCTCACTTGAAAATATCCATTTCTTGAGTTGGTATTTTTTGTCAAGAAAAGCAAACCAACCTGACTTTCCAATTATCCTTATAATGGACTTTAGTTAGTTTATAGTCATTTAAGTGCTATTATATGACTATGAAAAACAAAATGATATTTCTTTATTTTTATTTGGTTTATATTACTAGCAAAGATATTAGTTAGAAGTGTCAGAGAAAGCATTTAATTTATCTCCCATATACCAAACCAGAAAAGAATACTTTTGCAAGACAACATTTCTGTCAAAAAATGGCTGTACGCAGGTGGTTATTCTGATTCATTTTTTATTTACCTGATGAATCTTGTTTGATGGCTCTCTGTTCTCAGACTAAATTAGGAAAGCTTATCCTTTTCTATTCATTACTTAGGTTAAATACAATTTAACACCATTGTGCCTTTTGTTCTTCCCTTCCAGGTGTAGATTTTAACTGAAACAATTTTAAAGTAGAACAAGATTACATTTTTGATATAATTTGAAAAGACAAAATTAACTTTTCTATGATTGACGTGATTTTTAAAGAAAATATTCTCCAAAAAGACCTGTTAAAAATGAAATAAAAACTTAAACTCAAAACGTGAACAGGAATTAGGAAGCTGCTATTTATGAACATATGACTAACTTTTGATTTCCAAAAATCAAGAATATGGCATTTCTAGAACCATCTCCTTTCCTCCAATGTATGTCTTTTCCTATCGCTTTCCAAATTCCTATGGGGAAATGCCTCTTTCCTATATATTTTGCCTTCTGGTTGGATCTACCATGTACTTTGCTTTGTCTTTAGCAAGGGGTAAACTTAGAACTCAATAGAAGCCAGTCAGACGCTTTCTTCTAAGTCTTGTCTTCAGCAGAGCAACAAATACAGTAAGAATTAGAGTTGATTCCTAAAATAGGGGTGGCTCTAGGAAACTCTCCCTTATTTCCTGCTACCTGGATCCTGAGAGCTGTCCTGTTTCTTATTATTTATGACACTCATTTATCATCCATTAGGTGTTCCCAAGCTACCGTCTGCTCTTCCAATGAATCTTCCCTTTGTGCCTCAGTAACCCAGAGTCATTCTTTGGTTCATTATAAAGAATACGAATAAGAACAAGAGTTATATTATTAGACAAATAAGATGTTTAAGATAAAATGTTAAATATTGTTACCAAAAAAAGTATTTATCTAAAAACAATATCATGATAAGAATTTTACATAAAACCATCTGTAGTACCTCAAGGAAAAAAATGTACTTCATCTTGAAGAATAAAATAGTATTCTTCCCTAAGAAACAATGTATTACAACCATTGTCATAATGATAGTCTGAAATGTTCCTGCCTTTTAAGATAAAAATGTAAAAAAAATATTTCGTTTCTCTTAATCATGCCTTTAAAGTAAAGAACACAGGCTACTACAATCAGCGCCCATAGTCATGCTATTAAGATTTGAATTCATTGTTTGCTTCCCTTTTTCTTTTGAAAACAAAACAAAAAAATATATAAGAACATAAGCAATAGAAAAAGGCACATGCAGTAGATATTTAAATTGGAAAGCACTTGCCATCTGACTCCTTACAGCCTTTCTGCTTTAGTACCTTCATAGAAGTAAAAATCAAGCTTTTCATTGTATAGGAAGAGATATCACTGAACAGACATTCCACTATGAAAATCATGTTAGCAGCATTGGCACATTTTAAGTGATGAGAAAAATAATGAAATAATTAAATTTTTATTAATTCACTACTTTCTGGCAAAAAAAAAACAAAACAAAATAAAACAAAAACCCGATCAAGAGTGGGTTGAGGCTGCAAAGAATGAAACTTGTATTTTAACTTAATAAGAACTGATAAGGGTTTTTTCTTTTTTTTTTTTCCTGCTCTTTTTTTCAACTTCTGTCCCTTGCCACTGGTATGTTTTCCTCATTTCCCATACTTGCCTTAAACAATCACTGAGAAAAATAAGAAAATTAACCTGTAGCATGTTCTCTGTGTTATCCTGAGGGTGGGAGAAGGCAGTGTGCAAAATCTGTCAAATGAAATATGTATATCCAAATATGACTAATTAGGAAAACTTTCTTGAAGATGTAGTAAGCTTGAGCTCAGTTAGAGTTCCATTTTCTAAAAGTCAATGGTTTTATAGCTGCTTGCCACTATGGGGAATAGTTCATTGATAAAATATATCATTTTTCATTGTATCGCTATGCTATTAGGGGTGTGTGTGTGTGTGTGTGTGTGTGTGTGTGTGTGTGTGTGGTTGCTCTATCACTTAAAAAATCACTTTTTAATTAATATACAAATTATAATACAAAATTAAACGTATAACATAGGATAATTTTATGTGTGCCTGAAATTATTTAGATCATCTCATACTTTTAAGTTAATGAAGGAACTTTATAATAAAAGCTTTTACCTGTAATAACGATAATAGTGTAATATCTCTAACAATTTTTAAATCCTTCTCATTGCCCCTTTATGAGTGTTGAAAACTGGAGAAAGTTTATGTCTATACTGTGATGGTTACTATTGAATGCCAATTTGATTGGATTGAAAGATGCAAAGTATTTTTCCTGGGTGTGCGTGTGAGAGTGTTTCCAAAGGAGATTAACATTTGAGTCAGTGGACGAGAGGCAGACCCACCTTCAATCTGGGTGGGCACCATCTAATCAACTGCCAGCATGACTAGGATAAAAGCAGGCAGAGGAACGTGGAAGGATTAGACTGGTGAAGTTAGGCTGGCCTCCATCTTCCTCCTGTGCTGGATGCTTCCTGCCCTCAAACATCAGACTCCACGTTCTTCAGCTTTTGGACTCTAGGACTTATATCATTGGTTTGCCAGGGGCTCTCAGGCCTTCTGCCACAGACTGAAGGCTGCACTATCGGCTTCCCTAGTTTTGAGGTTTTGGGACTTGGACTGGTTTCCTGGTTCCTTAGCTTACAGAGGCCTATTGTGGGACTTCACCTTGTGATTGTGTGAGTCAATACTCCTAATAAACTCCCTTGCATATATACATCTTCTCCTATTAGTTCTGTCCCCCTAGAGAAGTCTGACTAATACATATATAGTATAAACTGAATTGATATCTGTTTAAGTTATAATGATTTATGATCCAGTTTTACATTCATTTTAGTTTCATCACTGCAATGTGCTATGCCCTGCGTTAAGCACAGAGGTCACAGATAAGATCTATTTCCTGCCTTTGAGAAGAACAAGATCCAGTGAAAGAAATGTACTAGTCTTTATGAGTCTCATAATTTCTCCTCACTTCACAGTGCTAGAGAGCAATCCCTTTATATAATCTTAATATTTGGATGCTCCATGATTTGTTGTAAACAGTTACAGATCTCCTGAAGCCCTTTGACTCTGAGTACGTAACATATTCTTACACTCTTCAGAGAATCAGAAGTTATGAGAGGATCAGGTCCATACTCCCATCCCTTCAATGTGCATATTTTCCTCAACACACATCACACATGCTAAAACATAAGTTACTTCTTCTTTCACTAAGATTTCATTTTGTAAGTATAATATTTTCCCTATTATCACAGTCTCTCTTTGTTTTGCCTTCAGCTTAAATTGTTCAAAGATCTCCTTCGGTTATAGATACATAACTCTCAGTGTGCTATTTTATATTTCTCCTGCCCCTTACCCAACCACTAAGAAGGAGGATTTCTGGTATAGGCAAGAATAAATTGCTATCTTTTGGTACACCCAATTGGACTATGCTGTTAGGATATCTTCTTATGAATGCAGGATTTAAAAATTTGCTCTTTCATGAAATTGGTGTATTTGGGTAGTGGTGGTGGCAGCTTTGTTGCTGTCTATACACCCCTAACATTCCCCCAACACTTATTTTTTTCTTATTATCTTCTTTCTCGTCCTCTTCTCTTCCCTTTTACATCTTTCACTCTCCACTTTTTCATCACTCCTTTTCATTCTCCACCTTTTTTCTCATCTTCTTCTGCTGTCCCTTCTTCTCTGATTTGAAATCCATCTTTATTTATTTATTTATTCTGAGATGGAGTTTTGTTCTTGTTGCCCAGGCTGGAGTGTAGTGGCACCATCTCAGCTCACTGCAACCTCCCATTCCCGGATTCAAGCAATTCTTCTGCTTCAGTTTCCTAAGCAGCTGGAATTACAGGTACAGGCCGCCATGACTGGCTCATTTTTTGTATTTTTTAGTAGAGATGGGGTTTCACCATGTTGGCCAGGCTGGGATTGAACTCCTGACCTCAGGTGATCCATTAGTCTCGGCTTCCCAATGTACTGGAATTACAGACATGAAACGTTGCACCCAGCCAGAATCCATGTTTCATAGATCACCCAACAGTAGACAAATTGGATTCCTTTATTATTAGCAATATATCTCCTTCATGAAATGAAGTCAGTTCATGATTGATTAATCAAGTAGAAAATAATCTCTCTCTGTTTCAGTTTCCTTCCAAGTTACAATCTTTTTTACTGTTTTGAAACAAACCTTCTGTAGCATTGATGTCCATTTTGCATTTTCTATAGCCTTTCTTACTCTTTCTCAGCATCAGTTAACTTCTCAAACCATTAAACCTTAAATTTTATTTCAACCATGATATGTTGTGTTAAGGTTAACAATGTCCTTGATTTTTCTACTTTAGCACTATCATTATTTCACCTACCAATCCCACCGTTGCACTTGGCTCTTTTGTCTACACTAGTTTCTCCCTTTTTTCTTAAAACCCTCCTTTTTAATGCTTTTCTGTACTCCGCAACATTCTTCCTCAGAATTGTTGGCTTGTGTTTCATTTTGAGATTAGCTGTTAGTGTTTTTCTTCTTTTTTCAGTTAAAATGATGTTTTTAATCACTCCATCTTATTCCATGACTTGAAATAAGTTAATGGCTCTGCATGTTTATTGTCAGTAATATATCTTTCTCTTGAACATTAGAATGATATTTCTAAATGACATCTATAACCGAATACCCCATAAGCCTCTGGAAAATGAACATGCCCAAATTGCACTCATTATCTTCCCTGCCTTACCCATACCACTTATGTACTATATTTAATTAAGGATACTGATGGGCATAGTGGCTCATGCCTGTAATCCCAGCACTTCGGGAGGCTGAGGCAGGTGAATCACCTAAAGTCAGGGGTTTGAGACAAGCCTAACCAACATGGAGAAACCCTGTCTGTACTAAAAATACAAAAATTAGCTGGACATGGTAGCAGATGCCTGTAATCCCAGCTATTCAGGAAACTGAGGCAGGGAAATCACTTGAACCCAGGAGGCGGAGGTTGTAGTGAGCTGAGATCGGGGATATTGCCATGTACATTGGGTTCAAAACCAGAATCTCTAACTCCTCTATTTAACTCCTCCTCACACCAGTCTCATCGCATTCTGTCAATGCCTCTTTTGAAGTATTTCTAAGTACATTCTTTCCCTTATCACTGTTTTGCTACTGCTACCACCACCATCACTCCTTCATGGATGATATTACGTCTAAGTCAGTAAATCACTCTTAATTATTTTCTGTTTCTCCTGTCAATGGCAGTCTCATTCCCATTTCTATTTGTTGACCTTGACAGTTTCAGATAATCATTTGAAAAACTTATTTAGCTGTTTTTTTTTTCTAAAGTCCTCATTGCCCACAAGATTAAATCTAAACTCCTTATCAAATATTAATCCTTAGATCACTTTTCCTGGTTAAAATTTATTATAACTTAGTGGAAGTACTAGCATTTAAGTCTAGAAATGATAATAATAACTCTGGAAAAATAAAGCTTTTATCCTATTTAGTCTAAGTTTGGGAAAAGGAATAAGCTACAAAGTACTTCCACAGGCAAACAAGCTTTGGACAACTTAAAGAAATCTGTAGACTCCTTCACTTACTTCCATTATCCTGGAAGTTTTATACTCATGTCTTACCTTTACTCCTGTTATGGACTCCTTTATGACTGATTTGAAATGTTTGTAAGACTCTGCAATTAGGCATAGTATTCACTGTCAATGGACAGCATATATGTTTATCATTCCAGTAACTCCAGGCTCCTGTTTTCTCTGGCTCCTAGAATGATGCTGGCTGTCATCATCTTCCAAGAGCATACAATTATGTGATTGAATTCATTACTCTAAACCATTCAAAAGTCTGTTAGTGGTGTCTATTCCTGGTTTACCTAGCTTAAGTTTGTAGCAATGTTGTCTAAGGTGTGTATCCTTCATGTGAAACTTCAGTTGAAAGAGTGGCCTACCACTCTTTCTACAATCCCATTCCAACCTAAATCTTAACATTCAACCATATCCTCTTATCACAAATCAAACTTCTAATCACATCAATCTTCAAAATGCACCTCTAATTATTCTTGTAATGAGTAATTTCTCTTAGGCAGTGTTACTGGACTTTTCTATTTCTGTAGCATTCTGTTTATGATATGTTTAGCATGTCTAGTATGGCAATTGGGACATAGTATTTTAATTAGCAGCTTACAAGTCATTCTCCTAGACAGACATCGAGTGCCTGAAGAATAGCACTGTGCCCTTTATATCTCTTTATCTCAAGTACATAAAATAGTCCCTACAACACAAGGAGCATTTAATATTTGCTTAGTGGGGAATTAAAGGGATTATATTATTAAATACATGAATAAAAAAAATGACTGTGTATTCTATGTTTACTATTACTCCACTTTGTAGCTAAGCACATCTTCAGTTTATAGATAGATGTCTTTGCCATAAAGTCCTTTCAAAAGTACTTGATATTCATAACCTCACTGTGAAACAAACAGATCTGACATCATTGTTTCATTTTAGAGATGAGGGCATTGGTGTTTAGAGGAAAAGAGACCAATAAACTAAGATTAAAAACCACACCAGCACTTAGATCTCCTGACTTTAGGAATAGTAAAATGTAAAGTGACATTCTAGTTTAGGTTAGCTATTACATATAGACAAGGGGAAATTTTGTGTCTACTACCAAATAAGGTGAACAATCTATTTTGAATTCTCAGTAGAGAAAGAGGAAATGCAAAATCATATGGATATATCACTGCCAATAAGAGCATTTGTAAGTACCAGCACAATTTCAAAAGTATAACTTGAGACATTTTTGAACACTATATTATCTTTGCACAATATCCCTTCAGAAAGTCTTTTAAGGTTTTATATTTGCTTTATTTCATAAAATTACCTGTAATTTTAGAAGAATTCCTTCTAAATGCAACAGAAATACATTAAAACTATGGAACATAATTACTAGTTGTGTTCACAGCTTAGTATGCATTAAAGCTTGTTTTGTTTGTCTATGATGATCCTCTTTGAAATCACACAATTTAATGAGGCCCTACTCCAGAGAAAGTTTGGAAGACTTAAATAAATCTAGTATCTGTTCTAATCTAGAGCTAAATGTATATAAAATGGGCTGTAGGGATGTGGGATCCACCAGGGAGTCTTGGCCAGCAAGAGGGTTCCGACCTGAAAGAGGGTGTGCGTAGAAATAAAGAGAGACAGAAAAGCTGGGGTCTGGAGGACTGAAAAGGCAATGCCTAAACAGCGAATTTATTTTTGTCCATGGTCTCAATATATACCTTAAGATCAAAGTTGTCTACACAATCAACAATAAGAGGAATGGAAATTTATAAAATATAAGATCACAAAAACAATCTTAAGCATGACATTCAAGTATCATAAAAGTGGGCAGGTGGTATGCTTTATCTGTTTTTACCAAAACACACTTTTGTAAATAACAATACCTAAGAGTCACAAGCTAAGCCATAAAGTCATTATCTAGGGTTCAAGGCAGTCATGCGGATAAGGTAAAACTTCTTGAAAAACAAAGTCATAAAGGTTATGCAGAGGTCTAGTGGAGACATAATGTCTGACAAAACCACACGACCCTTGCCCAAGCGTCATGGCAGTCAGAAGTAGATACTTTTGCAACATCAGTCATTTCTTAGTTCCTTCTTTCCCATAGCTCGACTGCCTCCATCAGGAAACTGTGTTTGGGCTCAAGCTCACCGTCTGGTGAGGCCCACACATTTGGGGGGCCTCTCACGGGAGCATTCCCCACATAGGGAGTAAATGGGTAAAGTTTGGGAATAGAAAGAAAAGTTAACTATTGCTCTGTTTTTTAAAAAAATTTAGCCTCATCATTTTCTTAGAACAGAATTTTCCAGACATAAAATTGCATGGAAAGGTGCACTACAAAGACAATTTAAAGGTTTCTGAGAATATTAATAATCTTAGATCATGTACCATTCCAGTTGTATCATAATATATAATAGAGAATAATAACAAGTAAACTGAAATGCTATAAAAGTCAAGTTAGGAAGAATTTAAAAATAAGATATTTCTTTCTGGTGCTTTATGACTTCTCACTTAAGTTACTTTCTAATCTGTGGTATGTTGTACTGCTCATTCAAAGGTAATCCATTGATCAATGAAAACCAATATGTTCACTAGAAATGTCTGGCTCTCATTGTCTGCCCAGAGTACACGGTTGTCTTGTCTGAACAAGGTAGCTTCCTGTAAATAACCATACTCTTCCTTCCTAACTTTTTGGGAAAAGTTCCACATCCCATTTCAAGGAACATAATTTTTGTTATGGCACTTATCTAATTGTCTTAGTCATTTTCTATTGTTATAAAACATACTATAAACTGCGTAATCTATAAAGGAAAAGTTTATTTAGTGCACAGGTCTGAAGGCTGGGAGCTCTAAGAGCATGGCCCTGGCATCTGGTGAGGGCCTTCTTGCTGCATCATGACATGGGAGAATGCATTATATGGCAAGATAACAAAAGTAAGAACCAGAAAGAGCTGCCTTTTATCACAAAGCTACTCCAGCAATAACAAACCCACTCTTATGGTATTAATTCATTCATGAGGGCAAAGGGATTAAATTCCAGCACAAGAACTTTTAAAGGACACATTTAAACAATAGCACTAACTGATAAAGGTGTCTGCTATCATTTTAATGGATAACAATTCTTATGACAGAAAAAATACCAAAATTTGATTTTTAATTCATATTTCTCCTGGAGAACAATTCTTAGGTAAAACAGATTTCTTTCTTCATTAATTTTTAACTTTATTTATTTATAAACTAACATTCTTCTATTTTAATAATCAGTTTTATAAATGTTGGTGATTATACACAGTTTTTCTTAGATATATAACACTGATCTGGCTTCTGCCATTATAGCTTTGCCTTTGCTAGTATTTTATATAAATGTAATCAAACAGTATATAGTAGTCTCTTTTCATCTGTGTGTGTGTGTGTGTGTG
>NW_022436942.1:49399574-49464827 GCF_009761245.1 Sapajus apella
TAAACACAGTATATATATATATATATATATATATATATATGTATATAGTAGAGTATATGTATAATGCGTGTGTGTGTGTGTGTGTGTGTGTGTGTGTGTGTATTTATAATGTATAAATTAGGCCCAATAAGGTTAATTAAAAAATAATAAAGTAGAATAATTATAACAATATGCTATAATAAAAGTTATGTGAATGCGATCTCTCTCTCTCTTGCTCTCTCAAAATATCATACTTAAGTGCAAGTAATTGAAATTGCAGAAAAGAAAACCATAGATAAGATAGACAAATGTATAATCTTCTATATTTAACTTATTTTACTTAAAATAATGCTTTTGAGATTTATGTATGTTGATAAATGTATTAATAATTTTTCCCTTTCATTACTGTTAATATAAAATGAACCAAGATGAACCATATGTTTTGGCCCCTAGGTTGTTTGTTTCTTCAGGGCACTCTGAGATCCATTAGCACGAATGCCTGCTGACACCACATTTAAATTTTTACACATGCAATTGCTTTTTAAAATAGCCAAACAAGCAGAGTTTTTAGTGATTTAGGGTCTACTTGCTTTGCATCCATGCAAAAATACACTCAACATCTGTTGGTCATTGATAACCTGGAACCTTTTGCTTATAAGACCCCAAATGACCATTGCCATTCAGAGGTCATTGGTAACTCACTAAGAGATTCCCCAGCTTCTGAATGACAATACCTAGACATGTAAGCTCTGACTCTGATACCCCTCTACCCTGAGAGTTCCCTTTTTACATGGTGTCCCTCACCTTAAGCCTCTGGACAGTCTTATGCTGTAAGAGACTGCCCCTTTCTTGCAGGTCTGTCTAAACATCAACCAATAAAGCTTGTTCTGTTTTACTGACTCGTTTGGTCATATATATTTTCTTGATACTTTTCAAATCCTGTAGAAACCCTACAATTACAAGATAGTATTCTGTATTATAGATATTAGCACATTTTCTTAATTAATCAGGTGATGGACAGCTGATTTGTTTCCAGTTTTTTCTTTTATTCATAATGCTGCTATTAACATTTACATACAAGGCTGCAGACATATGTTTTCATTTATTTTTGAAAAACACAGAAAATGTGCCTAAGTCATATGGAAAATATATGTTTTAGCTTTAAAAGAAATGATCAAATTGTTCCCCAAAGTGGCTGTACCACTTTGTATTTCCTTAAGAATGCATGAGCTTTAAGTGTTCCACATTATCTTCAGCAAATGCCATTGTCAGTTGTTTCTGTTTTTGTTTTAATTTTAGCAAGTCTTGTGGGTGGATAGTAGAATTCCATTGTGGTTTCTCTTGGCATTTCCCTGGTAACTATGATGTTGAGTATCTGTTCATGGGCTTATTGGCCATTCAAACATCATATACATACTTTAAGTTCTGGGATACCTTTTCTTTAAAGTGCTTTGTTTAAATAATTTGCCTTTTCAAAAATGGATTGTTAGTTTTATTAATGAGTTATATGAGTAGTTTTTTACTCTGGATGAAAAACATTTGTCATATATGTATTTTACATAATTTTCTCTTCAGTCTCTGACATTTCTTTTCATTCTCTCAACTGTATCTTTAGAAAAACACATAGTTTGTTCTAGTAAATGTTATTTCTTATAGTTTGTGCTTATCTTTGTCTTTTTAAAGAAATTTGTACCTTACCCAAGAGCACATAGTTTTCTACTATGTTTTTTTGGACATTTAATAGATTTGGCTCTTATATATTAAGTCTGTAGTCTATTTCATGTTAATTTATATGTGTAGTATGAAATAAGGATCTAGGCTCATTTATTTTTCAATACAGATGTCTAATTGGTCTGTGCCTATTTGTTGAAAAGACTATCTTTTCCATATCAAATTATCTTGGCATATATGTCAAAAATCAATTTATCACTTACATAGGAATCTATAATTTATAATTTTAAAACAGCTTTTTCTGACCTGGCCCAAGCAATCCATCCCCTACAATGCTGCCCTACTGACCCACATAAAATAAAAATATTGTCATGCTACTATCCTACTTAGAATATTTTAGTGATTTCACACTCCCAATGGAATAAATGCAAGGCACCATCACATTGTCCAAAATACCTTTTACAATTTTGGATGGTAGAGTGGGGTCCTATCAAAGAGAAAAGTATACAATGTACAAGGCCACATAACATTTGTCCTTCACCCAAAATTTACCCAAAAGTATGGTAATTTTTGAGATTTCCAAAACTTTTATATTGCTGTAATATAGGCAATGAGGTGATATATATTCATCCAGTCAATAAAGTTTTTTATATTTTTTAATGTTTTTTTTTCTTTTCCCGGTGTCTTCTGTCTATTCATCTTTGTATCTTAGCTTCATGGTCTAGTTAGTTCAGTACAAGTAAAAGTATCATTCCCTAGCGGGCATCTTCAACATTACATGGTAGTTTGTGTCAAAAGAAAAAAATTACAACAAATTTAAAGATCTTAATTGGCTTTTATTTGCAATTCTAGAATCACACAGTAACTCATTCTGTAAGACAGAATTAGTATTCCAATGAGTCAATCTGGGGAGGTTGGTTTTATAGACAGAAAATGGTAGAAGAAAGCAGAAACAGAAAACAAAATGTCATTTAAAAGTTGCTTTTTTTGCACAAGTCAAAACAGAGGGAATTTGGGGGTTTCTTTATCATGCCAGTGAAAACTGGCCTATTTTGGGATTTGGCTGTTTTTCCTGATTTTTTGGAAACTCAAACAATTTAGTTTCTGCTTGGTGGCCTGGAACTTCAGAATGAATGGCTCCATTTTGATTTGGTTTGTTGGGCCTAGTGCAGGAGCTCAGTCCAGACCAATGACCTCCTATATAGTTTATTTAACATTTGTTAGTGATGCAAAATCTCCAGCCCCACTCAAGAATCACTGAATGAGAATCTCAGATGGAGACGTCAAGAATCAGTGTTTTAGCAAGCTATCCTAACTTATATGCATGCTTATTGTTTGGTATTATCTGTATGTTCTGTTCCTTTAGCATTTCTTCTATAATGTTAAGATTTCTTATGCATGGTCAGCCATGTTTAAATGTCTTAAAATGTTTAAAATTTTGATTACAAGAAAGGATATTCAGAGACATTTGAAATTCTTGCAAGTAGTTACTAATCATCTACTAAGTTTGCTAAATTAACAGGTATGGTTTTCACTCAAGTGATGCTTTATTATTAGTTTCTTCAAGTTTAAAAACATACCAGATGAATTCTTAAGATAACAAGAGGGAAAAAGAAAATGCTAAGAGATGTATTTTGAAAGTGAATATCAAACTCTAACATTCTCTTTTTTTTTTTTTTTTTTTTTAATGAGACGGAGTTTCACTCTTGTTACCCAGGCTGGAGTGCAATGGCGCTATCTCGGCTCACTGCAACCTCCGCCTCCTTTTTAATGAAATATGACAACAATCATAAAAATTTTCTCCTTTAATATGTTGATGTTTTAAATTACATTCATATATTTTCTAATGTTGAATGATTCTTGGTTGAAATCTTTTTGACTACCACATATTTTTACTTGTTCTATTATTCTGTTAAATTTTATTAATTTAATTTGAAAAGCTAGGTCAAAGGGTAAATATATCTGCAATTTTGGTGGATATTATCAGCTATCTACCTTCTCCAAAGGAACTGTTTCATTGTGTGTGAGCTGGCCTCACAGATACAGCAGTTTTCAATTTTTTGGACAGTTTGTCCATTGGATGTGAGAAATGTTATTTTTAGAATAAATGTGTTCCTCTTTATATATGTGCAATGTGGTATATTTTCATACATTTGTTCAATCAACTATCTGTTCACATTCTTTGACTATGTTTCCAGTGGGTTATTTGCCTTTCACTATTGATTTCTAGAAGTTGTTGTTGTGTGTTTGTGTGAGTGTGTGTGTGTGTGTGTGTGTGTGTGTATTTAATAAAAGAGAGACAATTCCCGAGTTTGTTCTGAGCAACTAGATAGAGAATATTGAAAAAAGTGGAGGTTTTTGGAGTAGGCAAGTGGAAATTAAGAGTTTGATTTTTGACATGTTAAATTTGAGATATCTGTGAGACATTCAAAGTAGATGTAAATTAGGCTGTTGGATGTTCCAATTTGGAACTCAAAGGAGAAAAGAGAGTTGCTGATATAAATTTGGTATTCATTAGCATATAGATGGTAATGAAAGTTCTGGGAATGGAGGGGCTCATCTGGGACAAAAAGGTAAAAGAGAGTGGAAAAAGAGACCAGAATTGTTCCCTAAGACACTTAAATATTTAGAGTGGACAGAGTAGCACTTCACTAGGATGTCAGAGATATTGATTGCCCAGGTACTGGATTAGCCATGCTGAGCCTATACCAGCTGGATCCCTTGGACCAGTTGCCTCTGAGAAAAGGAAACTATATTAGTGACTCCTCCAATGGAAGTTAGAGCAGTGGGCTTTGATGGTATACCCTGCAACCTGTATAAATGTGGAGTATGATGAAGGCATGTTCACTTGTTAATCCACTATACAGGCTGGATGCAGTTAAGGAAATGCCTGACCACCCAGATGCTCTATTTGAGCAGCTAGCTATGGCTTATAACATGGCTCATTTTGACCAAAGTGTCAGGCTCCAGAGCCCAAGAAAACAGACTGACTTTGACCAGTTAATTGTTAATTCACCATCATTTACATATGTGTTAATAAATAAGTAGGCTTTTCTCCAGTATTTTAAAGAACAATAATTATTTAATAGAGCATATAATGAAGTTAATGTTACAAATATTCAAGAAATGAACTGATATTATAATCGATATCTGAAAGTTTTAGCTGTTATTTTTGTTGTTGAAACTCAATGTGAGTTTTGCTTTGTTTTGATTTTTCTTTTTGGTTATCTGTGATTTTATTTTGGCTCTTCTAATAATCAACACATATATATCACACATGTAAAAACAAGCTATTTTTATGTATTTAAGCTAGGAAAAAGGAGAACTAGGAGCAATGCTTATTCTCTGTGAATTAATTTTTAAAATAAAAATATATAAACAATTTTAAAATTGATAAATTAGATCTAACTACTTTACTGGCCTAATTATTATCTCTTCATTGTATTAATAAGTTTTACTATTGAAGTCTTTCAAAAATATTTTCTATTAAAATAAAATTCTCATTTGTAATTTGATTCAGTAGAAAGAGCCTGTAGTTTTTATTTAATTTTTCATTATGGTCAATGACATTTAGATCCATTTGCCATTTAAATGCAAAAATGTTCACACAGAATTACCTCAGTTAAAGTGCAGTTTTAATTAATTCAATTGCATCAACCACCTCTTGACCACATCACCTTACCCTGCTAGGAGGTGCTATTACTGAGATGCAAACAATATTGCAAAACAAGATCAGAAAGTGATTTGCTGGGGGCAGAGTGAGGCGCATACTTGGCATTTGGGATGAGAAGAGGCTTTCCTTGTGGTTACCTAAAATAGCAAAGATTAAAATGTGCTGCCTTGGGCATGCCTGTAGCTCTTTCTTCTTAAAATCTAACTTTTCAAAGGCTTTGGCATCTCATTACCACACATATGTGTGGTTCTCCAATTGTCTCCCTTTTGGTATATCTCATTACCTCACTTGGTTCATATATCTAACAATATCCCCTTAAATTATGTACATCTCATTACTCTCCAGCCAAGCCTGACCTTGACGCTTCTGTACCTCATTTTCCTTGCAATATGTAGCTGTTAATGATTCATTTCCATCTGCATCGTTTATTAAAACATTTAAAGGCATATAACTACATAAGAAATCTGCATTCATTTTATAGGTTTGCCCTTTCAAATTCAAGAATGAAAAGTATACTCACCCGGGTAGTTTGTCTACAATTTGTGTGGGTTACCACCATGTGGTGTTTACCAGATACAATATCACTGAGTTTTGCCGAACCATTCTATAATGCATTTAATAAAATACATTGATGATGTAGTTATTCAAGTGAATAGGATAGATCCAGGCTACTAATAATTCATAAAATAATTATGATATAAAAATATGTGCCTTAGGCCAGGCGTGGTGGCTCATGCCTGTAATCCCAGCACTTTTAGAAGCTGAGGTGTGTGGATCATAAAATCAAGAGCTGGAGACAAGGCTGGCCAACATGGTAAAACCCCATCTCTACTGAAGATACAAAAAAATTAGCCGGGCCTGGTGGTGGACAACTGTAGTCCCAGATACTTGGGAGGCTGAGGCAGGAGAAGTGCTTGAATCCAAAAGGCCGAGGTTGCAGTGAGCAGAGATAGCACCACTGCACTCCAGCCTGGGCGACGAGTGAAGTTCCATCTCAAAAAAAAAGGTGCCTTAATTGCTAGATGCCTTATAATTGTTGATGAGTGGGTAATATATAAGTGTGTAAATAGTCAATTACAGGGTTATGAAAGCAATGCATTAATAGAGGATTTTTATATGCCATATTATCCCATAAACACCAGCATCATACATTTACAGTCCAGCTTCTCCAAATATCACAAACATCCCTTCTTCAGCTACAAAACTGGAACATACTATTCTGTAACTTTAAATCTAATTTACAATTAGAGATAAATTACAATATTAAAAGCAGATATAAAAGTATTTCTTCAGATTCCTTTATTCCAATAATGTGTCTTAAAAGATTAAAATTGTATTAATTATATCAATGGGTAGCAACTTTGTTTCTCCTTAAAATACAATTATTAACATTGTATCATATAAGCATTCCCTAAAACATCCTTTGAGAGATTCTGGGTGCCTCCTTTACAGGAGTAGGTTAATTGAAACCATACATGATCTCCTGATTAGAAATTTCATTCAAATGTACTAGATAGATGGCTCTTTAACCTCTGAACTAGGTAAATACTACTGCTACAACACCACCTCCAGCCCAGCTCCAGGAAATATGTATTAATGTCTACTGAAATTCAGTAGGAGGAATTCCTACTTAACTAAGGTATCAGCCTGATATTAGTGGTCCCATTTGGAAAGCCCTGAACATTCAAGGATAGTCAGAGATTTGGGGGTTTCCATGGATGTTTTAGACCCCTCTCACCCACCATTTCTCCAACCTAAGCTCCTTGGTAACTGTGTCACAGAAAGTAAAAAAAGTGTCTGGTCTTTTGTCATTGTCAAACTGTGCATCCACCACAAATGCTAATACATCTGCATCAATAATGGCTTTTGCTGCCCCTCAGCTTTAAACCATCAAAATAGATTTTCCCAAACAATGGGAAAGGCTGTTAATCACAATATTACCCAGGCACTTTCTCCTTAAATGCCTATGCCTGCTTTTGTAGGTAATTGGTCCTGGGTAAGGTAAATTAATACATATGGCTCTGAGTGTTACTGACAGTCAACACTATGGTGATCCAAGGCTATGGTAGGCAGAGTCCTCTGTACCCCAACAACAGAGCAAGAGCCAGAGTCTTTCAGATGTAGCCCCAATGTGGAAAGAGAGCAAAGAATTGTTCTGTTAGCTGGCAGGCTGGCAATAACACCACTTTGGTAGGACACTGAACTGTCTTCTAAAACCAAAACATACACTACAGTGAGTATTGATAGCCCTAAATCAGACCAGTGAGCTTCAACCTTCTGAAAGGAATGGGCCTTGTCTAGTTCATTGCTGTGTACCTAGTTCCTAGACTACTGTCTGTACCTGAGTAAGGTGTTCAATGATATTTATTGATTGGTGGTATACAAACATGTGTGATGTGCATTCCCAGAGCAAAGACATTGTAGTAGAATGAACTTCTACTACATTTATTTGTTATTTATGAATATCCCAGGGCAGCAAACTAAGAAAATATCTATATTTTAAAAACACCTTCTTACAGCAATACCATACTCTTATGGAAATGAATATTTTCATCAAACTGATGCAATTACTCTTTGTTACCAATCTCTCATTTACTTCCGTAAAGATATCCATCCTTGTTCATTAAAGAGTGTTTCTTCTCTACAAATCCAGGCACTTAAAACCATCTTCTCAGTTTGTGTGTGGTTTGGAAAACAACTTTAAGATTGTTTTACATCTAATGATACCACTAGATGCCCACAAATCAATGACCAGAGAGAATGTTTCACTTAATTACCAGAACATGTGAATAACTAAGAACTCTTTAACTTACTTTTATAGACTATACATGGTATGATGTTGGATTTGATACGAAATAAATCTCATCATAATAACCCCAGATAGAATTTTTTTCAATATTATAATTAATCTAATCGATCATTTACTTTTTATATTGTTTATATTCAAACTTACAATGAGAAAGGAATTATAATGACTTGTCAGTGCTCGGTTGGTAGCCTAAATAAAAATTATTTAATTAATAGCTTGCATGTTTTATTATTAACACTTAAAAAATAAAAAAATTAAAAAAAAAAGTGCCATCTCCCTTGATGTATAACTTCTGCTTAGTATACATATTACTACTTCATGGATTCCTTCTCCTAGTTTCTACGGTGTTAGAAAAGTAACATTTTAATGTATTTCCATATTGCTAGTAACCTTTTCTGCTGGAAAATAAAGAAGCAGTTGACTTTAAAAGACATTTTACCTAGGGCTAGCATAATTTGAAGCCTGAAATCCATTTTTATTTTTTATCATTTTGACAAGTGAACTTTAGGAGGGCAAAATCATTTTTAACAAGTGGAGAAACTGCTTATACAGCATTAGAAGAGAAATGATACTGTGCTATTTTGTTTATTCTTCAGTATGTTATGTGTCTCTGTCATTAAGCTTGACAAACTTGAAGCAAGCAGTATTTTTAAAGGGTACATTTTAATGCTTCTTAAACAAAAAAAAATGAGCTTTTGGAAAGCACAATTTATTTTCAAAGTAAAGAACAGTTACATGTAAGAGATAGAGTAAGTTAACAATATATTCTGATTTCTTTCTTTCTCGCTACAAATGGTTCACTTTCTAAGCTCAAATAATGAGAAATTATTAATTCTAGCCATTATAATGTATTTATTTGCTTATTGAAATGTAATATAAAATTTCACTGTTACTCCCTGCCCCTGTAAGAATGCCTGGTTTCTTTAATGCAGTATTTCAAAACTAGTGAGTCTTATTTTTGGCAAGACACATCTGCATTTATTCTGAAAAAAAGTTTCAAATAATATTTTTAATGAATTATTTAGAATTCTTGTACTTCCTATATCTTGACAACCTTGACCACATAAAAAAGTAATTTCCTATATATAGCTAAATCAAAGACAGTGCCCATGTTATTTTTTGCTGCTTTTAATATTAATCCTGCTTTTGCATTCTCAGTGACTAATCATATGTCATTCCATATAGTCTAAACTGAACTTCAGTATTTTGCAATTGAAACCAATTATTTATTTCAATTTTTATGAACACTAGTATATATAGAATGATAATAAACATAATATAGTACTTTGGTCATTTCTAAATTCATTGGACAATGCTATGTGAGAACCATGTCAATGAGACTGAAAAAAAAATAAATCTTTTAGTGGAATTTGGTAAATATATTATAGTATTTTGCCCTCATGATATTTACAATGATTATCTATAAGTACATTTACCAATCAATCAACAAATATATAATGATTCAGAAAATTTCATATTCCATGCAATATATACTACATATTTATATTTGCAAGTATCAACATATTTGAAAAACCTTTAATTAGACTGACAAAAAAGAAATAGGAAAGACACAAATTATTTTGGGTTGTTTTTTTTTTTTGGATACAGAGTTTCGCTCTTGTTGCTGAGGCTGGAGTGCAGTGGTACAATCTTGGCTCACTGCAACCTCCACCTCCTGGGTTCAAGCGATTCTCCTGTCTCAGCCTCCTGAGCAGCTGGGATTACAGGTATGTGCCACCATGCCCGAGTAATTTTCTACTTTTAGTAGAGACAGGGCTATGCCATGTTGCCCAGTCTGGTCTCAAACTCCTGACTTCAGGTGATCCGCCCACCTCAGCCTCCCAAAGTGCTGGGCTTACAGATGTGAGCCACTGTGCCAGGCAAAAGATACAAAGTATTAATAGCAGGAGTGGAAGAGAACTATCATTGCAGACCCTACAAACATTTAATGAAAAAATAAAGAATAATATGAAAAATATAAACACGTAAATACAACTTATATGTAATAAACCAATTATTTTAAAGTTCTACATTATGAAAATTTGCTTACAAAGAAATAGATAAGCTCAATAGTTGTATAATAATTATAGGATTTAAATTGTAGTTCAAAACATTCTGAAAATGATGGTTTGTAGCCCTAAGTTGTTTCACTGGAAAATTCCATACGTTTAAATAAGAAATAACATCCATGCTATACAATCTCCTCCAGATAATAGAATAGGAGTGAATATTCATAATTCATTTTATGAGGCTATGATTACCCAGATAACACAAGAAAAAAAGAACTCTAGCCAAATATTTCTTTTGAATCTAAATGCAAATGATTCTTAACATAATACTAGTACATAAAATCTAAGAACATATATATATATATATATATATATATATATAAAATAATATACCATGCTCATGTGCAATTTATCTAGGAAAAACAAAATTAGTTCTGAACTTAAAAATAACTCGATGCAATCCATTATATTTGCAGACTAAAGATCAAACCGTGTGATTGTATCAACTGATGCAGAAAAAGCGTTTGACAAAATTCAATATCTATTCACCAAAACAAAACAAACAAAACAATAAGGAACTCAACAAACTAGAAATAAAGAGGAACTTCTTTAACCTAATAAAAGGCATCTAAACACCATAGGTAACATCACATCTCATGATGAAAGTCTAAATGGTTTCCTCCTAAGATATTGATGTGGTAGATAGAAATCTAAAACGACCTTCAAGATTCCTGTTCCCTGCTGTAAACACCTTAAGTATTCTACTGCCATGGATGGTAGGTGAGAACAGACAATATAATGACACATCACTCCTGTGATTACCTTACTGTTAGTTAACAGAGATTATCAAAAGGAAGATTATTTTATCAGGACCTGACCTAATCAGGAGCCCTTTAAACAAAGGTGGAGAGTCAGAGAGTTGTTTTCATTGCCTTGAAGAAGTAAACCGGCATGTTAGGACAGCAAAGATGGAAGAGGCCATGTGGCAAAGATTTGAGAACAGCTTCTAGAAGCTGAGAACAATTTTAAGCCCAACAGCTAACAAGAACCAGGGACTTCAATCACACAACCTCAAGAAACAAAATTCTGCCAACAGCCATGTGAGTTTGAAAGAGAACACTGTACCTGAAAGGAGATTCTAGCCCCAGTCAACTCTATAATTTCAGCATAGTCTTATCCTGAGGAGGGGACCCAGCTAAGCCATATTTAGACTCCTGGTCCATGGAAACTTTGTGATTAAAAAGAAAATCTGATGTAAAAAAAAAATCTTGAAGCTGCCAAGGCACTGATAATTACTTATGTGGCAAGAAAATTTAAAAACACTGGGGAATAAGGCAAGGATGTTCATTCCCCCAACTTCTATTGAAGGTCATGCTGAAGTCCTAGCCAAAGCAATAAGGCAAGAAAAATAAACAAAATGAATTCTGTGGAAAGTGTGAAATAAAACTGATCATCTTTATAGACAACATGATTGCCTATGTAGAATATCCCAAATAATCTATCAAACAAACAAATAAACTTATTCCTACAACTAATAAAACTGAGGTTAACACCACAGGCTAAAAGTTAACATACAAAAATAAATTAGTTTCTTTATACTAGCAATATACAACTGGAAAGCAAGTTTAAAATACAGTAACATTTATAGTAGCTTACATAAAATTAAATACTTGCATATAATTCTAAAAATATGTACAAAATTTGTATGCAAAGCATTGGCAGCCAAGAGTTTTAGGGGCAGTAGTAACTCAAGGAGGCAACATGATGGAATTTTTTTGAAGTAATGGGACAATTTTATACCCTTATTTTGGTGGTAGTTGCACAAAACTATGCATGTGTTAAGACACATAGAATTTTATGTCAAAGGAAATTTTTGACTTTGACTTTTAACTATAAATGATAGTTTTAGGAATGATATCAACTATATGATAGTCTAGAAAAAGCAAACTATGGAGACAGTCAAAATATCAGTGGTTACCAGGGGTTTCAGGGAGAGAGGAACGAATACGGATAAATGAATTAGCAGAGCATAGTGAATATTTAGGGCAGTGAAAATACTCTAAGTGATATTATCATGTTGGATACCTGTCATCATAACTTTGTCCAAATCCATAGACTATAAAACACCAAGCATTTTGACGTATAATTTCCAAAAATTTAGAGTCTCATTGTGTTACAAATATAAAGTGAGCATATGTCAAAGATTTACTTAATTCATTAATGAGGGAAGCAGCAACTTGGTAAGCCAGGTCCAAAGTGAATTGGAGAGAACACAGGTAATTATGACAGAAAAACACGATGCTACAATTATATTGCTAATATAGAAACAAAGCTGGTTAACATCCTGTAGGACATTAAAACTGTAATTTTGCTGATATCATTTGAATCTTCACCAAATAAAATTCATTTGCAAAGCTATGAGAGGAGGAGGAATCATTGCCATAGGACAAGTATTATTTGCATACTTTCTGCCTATCTACAAATTGACATCTTTACTTTAGAGCTGTAAATATAATAAAAGGTAGTAAATAGGAATTTAAACAAAGGCATGTTTACCTAGAGATGTGAAGTGCCACTGCATGACCCTGATAGAATAAACAGTGATCTCTTTTGCCTATTTCTAAGCTTTAGATGTATTTTCCTAATAATTTTATTTTTACAAGTTAAGAAATTAAGAGGTTCATGTGATTACAGATCTATTTTTAAATGACACTGGTAATTATGAATATGCAAAGTATTTGTAACAAGTATGAATCTGCTGCATAGATTCCAAGGTTAAAAAAATAAAAGTAATTTTCCTTGATTTTCCTTAAGTAAATGAACTCTGGATTAGCTTCTGTTCACCAGCTGGTTGCAAAATTCAATCGTTATCATTTTTGCCATCACGTATCTCCTCTTGCCTCTTGGGCATGACCACATGGTCCATTCAAAAACACTTTCTTCAGTCTTTCCATACCATGTCCATATTTTTTATCCAAAGTTTCTAATGTATAGCATCTAACATCTGGTTCAAATTTAGTGATCACTATCTGAGCCATACTACATTTGACTGGGGCTTAAATTCCCATCATTGGTGTTACTGGCAGCAGTATATATTCTTTGAGCCTCTGAAGAACTTCTTCATTATAGAACCATTCCTCATAGGACCACCATCTTTGACTCATTTTCCTCCTGCTTATTTGGAGCAACTCCAGCGCCTTTCTTGATAAGGCACAACAAAACCCAAACCAAAACAAACATTCCAAAATAAGACTTTTAGGATATTTTCTTTATACCACATTGGTTAATCTCAGTGTTTATGTGTGTGTGTTGAGGATGTAGGAAGATTCATAATATCACCAGGAACAGGTGTACTGAGAAGTGAAAGAAGGTTAAGTTTCAGAACTTCACTTTTCTAGGAGTCCCTTCCAAATCCCTGGAAATACCTTAGCAATTTGTTCATGTGGAAGTCATTTGTTTCTGCAAAACTTACAAAAGCCATGTAATCACATTTGGTTAAACAATTATTCTTTCCTCTCTGAACTTCTAGGTAGATTTCCTTTTTTTTTGAAGATTTATTAATTCTTTATATATACGTGTATCTAAAAAAATATATATATACACATATATATATGTGTATATATATACATATGTGTATATATATATGCTTTATTGTACTTTAGGTTCTGGGGTACATGTGCAGATCATGTAGGACTGTTGCATGGGTATATACATAGCAATGTGGTTTGCTGCCTCCATCCCCCATCACCTATATCTGGCATTTCTTCCCATGTTATCCCTCCCCAATCTCCCCATACCCCCACTCTTCCTCTTCTAGTCCCCCAAAACAGACCGCAGTATATGATGCTCCCCTCTCTGCGTTCATGTGTTATTGTTCAACACCCAACTATGAGTGAGAACATGTGGTGTTTGATTTTCTGTTCTTATGTCAGTTTGCTGAGAATTATGGTTTCCAGTTTCATCCATCTCTCTACAAAGGACATGATGTCATCATCTTTTATGGCTGCATAGTATTCCACGGTGTATATGTGCCACATTTTACTAGTCTATCATTGATGGGCATTTGGGTTGGTTCCAGGTCTTTGCTATTGTAAACAGTGCCACAATGAACATACATGTGCATGTGTCTTTATAATAGAACAATTTATAATCCTTTGGATATATACCCAGTAGTGGGATTGCTGGATCAAATGGAATTTCTATTTCTAGGTCCTTGAAGAATTACCACACTGTATTCCACAATGGTTGGACTAATTTACACTCCCACCAGCAGTATAAAAGTGTTCCTATTTCTCCACATCCTCTCCAGCATCCGTTGTCTCCAGATTTTTTAATGATTGCCATTCTAACTAGTGTAAGATCGTATCTCAATGTGGTTTTGATTTGCATTTCTCTGATGACCAGTAATGATGAGCATTTTTTCATATGTTTGTTGGCCTCATATATGTCTTCTTTTGAAAAGTGTCTGTTCATATCCTTGGCCCACTTTTGAATGGGGTTGTTTGTTTTTGTAAATCTGTTCTAGTTCTTTGTAGATTCTGGATATTAGCCCTTTGTCAGATGGGTAGATTGCAAAAATTTTTTGCCATTCTGTTGGTTGCCTGTTGACTCTAATGATTATTTCTTTTGCTGTACAGAAGCTCTGGAGTTTATTTAGATCCCATTTGTCTATTTTGGTTTTTGTTGCCAATGCTTTTGGTGTTTTAGTCATGAAGCCCTTGCCTATGCCTATGTCCTGAATGGTTTTGCCTAGGTTTTCTTCTAGGGTTCTTATGGTGTTAGGTCTTATATTTAAGTTTTAATCCATCTGGAGTTAATTTTAGTATAAGGTGTCAGGAAGAGGTCCAGTTTCTGCTTTCTGCACATGGCTAGCCTCTTTTCCCAACACCATTTATTAAACAGGGAATCCTTTCCCCATTGCTTCCCGTTGCTTGCCTTTGTCAAGTTTGTCAAAGATCTAGGTAGATTTTCTTCACACATGTGGGGGTGTGAGGGTTGTGGGGGTTGACAGAGACATATTAGAGTAGATTATAATATTTTAGAAATTTTGTAAAGGAGTTAAGTTTGGTGGAGTGGAGTATATTTACTGGCTTGCATTACTTCCACATATATTACTAGCATGGTTTCATAGGCTAGGAATGGGATAATTGCAAAGCTGGAAGTTTTCTAAATTACTAATACTAAGAGTAAATTGTGACCAACTTTGCTAGATGGTGACTGAATTACCTTTTTCTTTCTATAAATGATCATATTGTAGAGTCATTTTTATATAAAACAGAAGATCAAACGGTATACAAGCAAAGTATAAAGGAGTAAATAGCATTATGAAGATGGGTTAGGTAGTAAATCATGCATTTTTTTCCAGGATTTTGTGATTTTATCAGTTTTTGTTTTTGCTTTTATTATACTTTAAGTTCTGGGATACATTTGCAGAATGTGGAGGTTTGTTACATAGGTATACACATGCCATGGTGGTTTGCTGCACCCATCAACCTGTCAGCTACATTAAGTATTTCTCTTAATGCCATTTCTCCCCTAGCCTTCCACCCCCTGACAGGCCCCAGTGTGTAATGTTGCCCTCCCTGTGTCCACTGTCCCCACCCCTGTGTCCATCTGTTCCCACTGTTTAAGTCCCACTTATGAGTGAGAACAAGCGGTGTTTGGTTTCCTCTTCCTGTGTTGGTTTGCTGAGAATGATGTCCAGCTTCATCCATGTCCCTGCAAAGGACATGAACCCATCCTTTTTAGGGCTGCATAGTATTCCATGGTATATATGTGCCACATTTCTTTTATCCAGTCTATCATTGATGAGCATTTGGATTGGTTCCATGTCTTTGCTATTGTGAACACTGCTGCAATAAACATATGTGTGCATGTGTGTCTTTATAGTAGAATGATTTATAATTCTTTGGGTATATACCCAGTAATGGGATTGCTGGGTCAAATGGTATATCTGGTTCTAGATCCTTGAGGAATTGCCACACTGTCTTCCACAATGGTTGAACTAATTTATACTCCCACCAACAGTGTAAAAGCATTCCTATTTCTCTAAATCCTCTCCAGAATCTTTTGTTTCCTGACTTCTTAAAATTCATAATTTATTATGATTTGCTTTCTTATTCTATGTAAATTTTGTTTTCATACTTTATTTTGAATTCATAATACTTTTGTATTATTTTTCTTAAAAAGGGCCCTCAAAATTAATATTTAGGACTCACAAAAGGAGACAAGCCCTTAATTCCCTGAATCTTCAAAGTTTTGGCTCTCTTTAGTGTGGAGTCTGGTGGGTGTTTTTGTATCCAGAAATTGCCTTTTATTATTTTGAGTTTCTTATAACACTGAGGGAAAAAAATACATTATCATTTAAATAGATTATCCTGCTCCACATTATGTTTTATGTTGTCATTAACCTGCTGTTGATAAGATATTCAAGCTATTTTTTTAAAAAAGTACAGATTATAGATATTAACAGCCAAACCAAGGATTTTTAGATTTTCTTTTATTTCCACAGAATAAAGTCTACCTGTAGTTTGTATATATAAACTCAAATGAATATGTGTACGTATTCTGTTGCCTCAATCTGTCTTGATAAAAACAAAATCCATGGGCAAATGAGAAAAAAGCATTTCAAATATACCCAGGTTGAGAATGAAAATGGTATTAAGCAAGTCTGCAGAATTTCATTCTCCATGTCTACTGCTCCCCAAATGCAAAATATGTGTGACAAAAATATATCTTGGTCCATGACAGGAGCAATAAAAACTAACAATATCTAATGCATAGCTGATTTTAATTTATACATTATAGCTGATTAAATAGCTAGCTAATTTCAATCAAGTGCTGAAAGTACAACTGTTAATGATGTAACTCCCAAACTTTATTTTTAAAGTTTTCTTTCAATAGTTAATGCTTTCTACCCAAATAATTAAAAATTATATTGATACCAGATATGGTAATAACCATCCTTCCTACTTAAGCTGGCTAATTATCTCTAAAATTCCATCCAGGAAATGTATAAAGACTTGACAAAAGTATGCCAACCCACAATTATAACAACATATGAAAGTAAGAGTGACAACAATCTAATTTCAGACACTTTGCACCAATTATAAGGTCCACAAAGTGAAAAACAGGACTCATTTTGTGAGTTATAACTGAAAAAAATTACTAACGGAAGGTAAACAGAGTCATTTGTCTCAAAGTTGGCCAGGAGATGTTTTCTTACTCATTTTCTTCCTGATTTGGAGGTCCACAGCTTGTATAATCAAGAAAATTGAACAGTCTTCTCTACACTATATTGATTTCAATTTATGAGGCAACAGGAAAGCATCCCCTACTCTTCCATACCACCACCCCAAAAAATACACCTGATCACACTGTATTTTGTATTCCTATATTCTAAAATCTTAATGCAAATAATGAATACCTCAGGACTAGGAGAAATGACAGCTTCACATTACATCTTAGTAGATGGTACACAAGTGCAACCAACTAAATGTTTGCTTCTCCCACATTTCAAATGTTGGCATTCTAACCCCCAATGTGATGGTATTAGGCATTGAGATCTTTGGTAGGTAATTAGATCATGAAGGTGGAGTCCTCACGAATGGGGTTAGTGCTCTTATATCAAAGAACCTCAGAGAGTTATCTCTCCCCCTTTACACCATAGGAGAATACAACAAGAAGTTATCAATTAATCTGCAGCTGTGAAGTGAGCTCTAGCCATGCTGGCACCCTGGTCTTGGACTTCTAGTCTCTAGAACTGTGAGAAATAAATTTATTTTATTTATAATCCATCCGGTCAACGGTACATTGTTATAGAAATCCCAATTGACAAAGACAGCAAATAAACAACATATCTAAGGAGAGGGAAAGAATGAAAAGTACTGCATCTTGTAAAATATATTCTCCCTTGTATTTCATCTTTTCAAAGTTTTATAAAGAAATAAGTAGACTGGGCTACGTGGTTCACACCTGTAATCCCAGCACTTTGGGAGGCCAAGGTGGGTGGATCATAACGTTAAGAGATCGAAACCATCCTGGCCAACGTGGTGAAATCCAGCATCTACTAAAAATACAAAAATTAGCTGGGCATGGTGGCTCACACCTGTAGTCCCAGCTACTCGGGAGGCTGAGGCAGGAGAATTGCTTGAACCCGGGAGGTGGAGGTTGCAGTGAGCTGAGATCACACCACTGCACTCCAGCCTGGCGCCTGGTGACAGAGCAAAACTATGTCTCAAAAAAAAAAAAAAAAAGAAAAGAAAGAAAGAAAGAAAAGAAATAAGTAAAGTGAGTATTGCAACCCAATAGAGCTATAGGCAGTGAATGACTATGAAACACTAAACATGGGGATAAGGGCTGGGACCTTTCTTCAGTTCTACAGGGATCAACAGAAGATGCAGGTTTTATTAATACCAATTGTGGTATTTCTAGGGATTTGTTTTTAAATCAAACATTCTGCCATTTGAGCTGTTTATATAGAAAGTAAGTCTATGCAATAATGTTTCTTGTATGCACTGGCCCATGCCCAGTCTCTAGGATTGTTCTATCTTTCATTTTGCTCCTTGTCTGCTTCCTTGTCAGCCTTTCCTCTGATACTATGTGAGAGAACTAGTCCAGGGATCAGGGCCAAGCACAAGCTACATACTCTAAATTCTGGGCAACAGAGTCTGGGAGACCTCTTTGTTTCATCAAGCCTGAGTCTCAAAGAAAAGAAAGAGTTATGTGGGGCCTCTAAAAAGCATTTACTCTTAAAAGAAAAATATAAAATAAAACAATCCTGAAAATGTAGAGGTCTACCTACAAAAATTATTTCATACATAAACAGAAGAAATTATTTAAGAAGTAAATTGGTAATGATATTGATTTAAGTAAAGCCTTAGCTGCTGTATCTATACAGCTCTGCTGCACAGTAATTAAATCAAGGATTTCTTTCTGATGTAACAGTGCAGTCAGTCTAGAGGAGCAGTCAGCAATCTTCCATTGGGTTATTTAGGAACCCAACTTTCTGTCATCTTGTTGCTCTGCCGTTGTTATATACTCAGTTCCATGGTTGAAGGCCATTGCCATGTTCATGCTGCAGACTGCAGGAAGGTAGAAAAGATACAGCTCAAGGAAAGTGAGTTAATTATATTTTAGAAATTACATGAAAGTGGAAACTAGTACTTACTCTAATCTCTTTTGCTGGAATAAAATAACATGGTCACATCAAGTTACATTTTTGGAAAATATAACAGCAAATAAACAACATATCTAAGGAGAGGGAAAGAATGAAAAGTACTGCATCTTGTAAAATATATTCTCCCTTGTATTTCATCTTTTCAAAGTTTTATAAAGAAATAAGTAGACTGGGCGAGGTGGTTCACACCTGTAATTCCAGCACTTTGGGAGGCCAAGGCGGGTGGATCATAACGTTAAGAGATCGAAACCATCCTGGCCAACGTGGTGAAATCCAGCATCTACTAAAAATACAAAAATTAGCTGGGCATGGTGGCTCACACCTGTAGTCCCAGCTACTCAGGAGGCTGAGGCAGGAGAATTGCTTGAACCCGGGAGGTGGAGGTTGCAGTGAGCTGAGATCACACCACTGCACTCCAGCCTGGCGCCTGGTGACAGAGCAAAACTATGTCTCAAAAAAAAAAAAAAAAAGAAAAAGAAAGAAAGAAAAGAAATAAGTAAAGTAAAGTAAAATAAAGTAAAGAAAATAGCTCATGTGCAGCCATGAGCTAAGAGAGAAAAGAATATATTTTTGTTTGTTTGTTTTGAAACAACCCAAAGATTTTCCTTTAAGAATATAAGACAATACAGGTTCTGGGAGATATAGGTACAAACTACAGGGACCAAACAGGCTGAGATGAAGTTCAAAATAAATTTTGAGTTGGTTTAAGTGAGAAGTAGACACAAGAAAACCCAAAGAACAAGATTAACACTGGAAAATTCAATTGCTAAAACAAAAGATGCAATTTAGACAAGCGTAGAAGACAAACATGATGATATATTAGATTATAGATACTGCAGGAGAATGGAGGCAAAATAATCCAGGATCAACATAAAAAGTACATATGTTCTCAAATGGAAAAAAAATGAAATAATAAAAATATGCATTCTTAAAAATACCTTCCTAAGCTGGAAAATAGAACGAAAATACAGCTTATAACATATGAGTAAAATTAACAAGAAGAGAGACAAAGTCAAAACAATAATAAGGATATATGTAAGAATTATGAAAAATGTTAAATTACAAAAGTGATCATTGACAGTGGAAAATATCTGGTTGATATCTGCAAAACTAAATTCCAAAGACATAAAAGGAATTTAGAGGTTAATGTTTGCTATCTAGCTTTTTCTCTTCTAAGACAAGTCACAATTCACAGAGATAAAGGTTTATTTTATATATATATATATATATGTATGTATAAGCTTCCTTAAAATAATCCTTGAAATGAACCTAGAGTGATACAAAATAAAGAACACATGCATGTGTAAGACTTTATTCAGCTTTCTTTTTAAAATTCCCTAACCATCACCTATTTTTTATTTGCTTACTTTGTATATTATTAATTTTTCCATCACAATTGACTTTATGAATCTATTACTATTGGTTTTTGCTGCTGAATTGTGATTTTATTACAAACTTAGCAGCTTAACACATACACATTTATTATTTTAGTGCATTTGTGGGTCAAGTATCCTAGCATAGCTTTGCTGGGTCTTCTGTTGAAAGTTTTCATAAAGCTACAATGAAAGAGGCAACTGGGACTCTTGTCTAATCTGAAGCTTGACGGGGGAAGGATTTGCTTCCACTGGCAGGTGGTTCTTGGTAGCACTCAGTTTCCTGTAGGATGTTAAATGATGTGGTTCCTTGACTAGAGGCTACCTTTGGTTCCCTGCTACATGGACCTTCACAGTATGCTCATATGCTTTCTTAGAGCCAGCAAGGGAGAGTGTCTCCTCACAAAATGAGTTGCAATTGTATGTAATGTCATCACAGAAGTGACATTCCATCACATTTGCCTAAATTTGTTGGTTAGCAGCAAGTTACAGACTCTGCCCACACTCAAAATAGGGAAGTTACAAGAGATGTAAATATTAGAAAGTGGGAATCCTTGGGGATGACTTTGTATTCAATCTGTTGCCAACATAGAATAGAATTAATCATATAGACAAATGTATTATGTAATCCTTTAGATCATTTTTTTCCCAGGAGATCTTTCTCCTGGGAATTCTTTTCCCTTAACCCCTATGTTGGTTTCTTTCTTTCCTATATTCTATGTTCTTTCTTTTTTTTTTTTTTTCATTTTTATTTTCCCCCTTAAAAATGAAAATTTTTTTCATTTGTTAAGTGCATTCTCTAATGGCTGAGAAATTCATTTTTTTGATTTTTCAGATATAATCATGTTCTTATTTCTTTCTTACATTCGACTGATTATTTAGATACACATAGAATGTAAGTTGAAAATACTTCCCCTCACGATTGATAGTATTGTTTTACTATGTTTTGATTTGCAGTGTTATTTTCCACTGTTAGAGAATATACATGTAAAACATATTTACATGTATCAGACACAAGACAAATTTCCCATTGACAGAGTAAGCATCTAGATTCTTGGACAGTTTAGAAAAGAGGAAAGCCTCAAATTGAGAATATATTATAGTAATGTTCATCTTTCTGGACAGTGTTGTATCAATTTATATTAAAGTTTTTAATAATTTTATATTCTTTGTCCTTTTCAGGATTTATTCCTAAGGAAATAATTAAAACTTTAGTTTCACAAGAATATTCATTTTTGTCTTCTAATAGTAAAAATTTGGAAATAGTTGTAATTCTGAGTTAGAGAAGATTTAACAGCTAATCAAATGATTAAGCATGTTAACACATACATAAACATTCACCAGTTCTTATATTTTTAAAAGAATATTATTCATTGCAAAAATAGGAATCAATAATTTATATATGCAAATCTATATTATGTGTAAATATTCCTAGAAAAAAATAAGAGGAAAATCTTGAAGGGACCAACAGTGATTAGTTATTACTGGTTAGCCACTTATGCATAGAATTTACTTTCTTTTTTTTTATTTCATAAAATTTTCAAATCCTACTGAAGGAGAACAATTATAAGGCAAAATCTAAAAGTCTCCAGTGAGAGATAATTAAATTAAGTGCTATACTTTCCTAAGCCTAGGTTGGCGTTTTTCTACAAAGGACCAATTCTGCCTTCACACCACCACCTCAAGAGGACACTTGGCACTGTCTGGAGGCATTTTTTACTATTTTAACTGAAGGGTTGCTAGTAGTATCTAGCAAGGCCAAGGATGTTGCCAAATCTTCTGAAATGCACAGAACATCCCTCTTCTCCCAAGGAAAAAAAATTATCTGGTTCAAGATGTCAGTAGTGACTAGATCAAAAGTCTGCTCTAGTGTCACATAAGGATACATATGAAAAAAGGTCTGATCCAGTTAATCTCTGTGATTTGTATTCCTGAACATGAGAGAAACTTATATTTTAATTATCTCTTCAATGGAGACATAGTTCCATCTTTGCACTGACACTTCCTTCATTTAGATAGCCACAGTGTGACAGGAGGAGTCACAGCAGATTCTGGTACATTGTATCTTCATTCTCATTGGTTTCAAAGAACATCTTTTTCTCTGCCTTCATTTCATTATTTATCCAGTAGTCATTCAGAAGCAAGTTGTTCCGTTTCCAAGTAGTTGTGTGGTTTTGAGTGAATTTCTTAATAATTTGATTGCACTGTGGTCTGAGAGACTGTTATGATTTTTGTTCTTTTGCATTTGCTGAGGAGTGATTTACTTCCAATTATGTGGTCAGATGCCATTCTCCTGCCTCAACCTGTCCTTCAGTGATTTGCCTGCCTCAGCCTCCCAAAGTGCTGGGGTTACAGGTGTGAGCCACCACACCCAGCCAGATCTAATGATTATTTTTAATTTTGGTCCAAAAGAACATTTCTTTCTCCTCTCAATTATATCCTGTTTATACTCCAGATTAGTGCTCTGGGAACACCAATCTCATGAAGCCCCAAAGTGTAGTTTATGGAATGATACACTAATATTGGAATGAAAGGGAAACAATTGGTAAGATTTTTATTTTCACTTTTATTTTCTGTTTTTTTCAGCAAAGTCTCTCTCTGTCACCAGGTTGGGGTGCAGTGGGCATAGCTCACTGTAACCTCAAACTCCTGGACTTAAGCCCTACTTTCATCTCAACATCCTGAATAGCTGGGACTGTGGGTATGTGTCACCACGCCCAACTTTTTTTATTTTTATTCTTTGTAGAGATGGGATCTCACTGTATTGCCCAGGCTAGTCTCAGACTCCTGGCCTCAAGTGATTCTCCTTCCTCGGGCCTCGCAAAATGCTTGGATTACATGAGCTACTGCACCCAGCCTATTTCATATTTTTTGAGTCAGATATATTAAGGTATATTATACATATGATAAAGTGTATCCATTTTATGCTTATATTTGGATGCGTTTTTGACAACTCTATGTAATTATACAAACATCATTAAAATCAAAATAATCAAAATATCAAATATGCTATGAACCCGAAAAATTTCTCTGGATCACTTTGCAGTCAATCCCCTCTCCCTACTTAAAGCCTTGTCAATTATTAATCTATCTGTTTCCTGCTCCTATAGTTTTGTCTCTTCTCAAATGTCAAATCAATGGAATCACATACTATATAGAATTTTTTATTTAGTTCCTTTCACTTAGCATAAGGCTTTTAACATTCATCCATTTTGTCAAATATCTCAGTATTCATTCCTTGTCTTGGCTGTGTGTATTCTGTTTGATGGTTATACCACAGTTTGTTTATTGATCTCCAGTTAAGGGAGTTTGGGATCTCTTCTTGTGTTTGGCTATTATATTTTAAAAAAAACAAACTTGCAATGAAAATTAGCATGTAACTATTTATATGTACATATCATTTCCCTTGGATAAATACTTGGGTTGGGTTATAAGTGTATTTGTAACTTTATAAAAAACTTGCAAACTGTTTGTCAAAGTAGCTACATCATTTTACATTCCCACAAGCAAAGTAGGAGTATCTAGTTGCTCCATATCATTGCCAACACTTGGCATTGTCAGGTTGTTTGCATACTTGTTTCTTTTTTTTTTTTTCCAGCCTTTCTAGTGTGTAGGTAGAAGCATCTGCTTTAAATTTCATTTTCTTAATGACTACTGATACTAAGTACCTTTCCTTGTCCTTTACCATTCATATACCTTATAAATTACCTGCTCAAATATTTCTGCCAATTTGCAAGTTGTATTATTTTATCTTCATGTTGTTGGGTTTAAAATGTTCTTATGTACTCTGCCCAGGTCTTTTATTAAATATGCAATATTTGCAAATATTTTCTCTAGTCTGTGTCTTGCCTTCTCATTTTCATAGCAGTTTTCTAAGAATAGACGATTTAATTTCAATGAAATCAAATTTATCTATTTTTTTCCCCCTTGGGCTTTTTTTTTTTTAATTGTACTTTGGGCTCTGGGGTACATGTGCACTTCCTGCATCCTGCAGGATGGTTGCATAGGTACATACATGCCATGGTGATTTGCTGTCTCCATCCCCCCGACAGCACCCCATTGCCTACATCAGGCATTTTTCCCAGTGTTATCCCTCCCCATCTTCCCCACACCACCCCCCAGGTGTCCCCCTCCTGCCCTACCCTTCACCCCCTGACAACTAGCCCTGTGAATATTGTTCCTTTCCCTGTGCCCAAGTGTTCTCATTGTTCATCAACCACCTATGAGTGAAAACATGCGGTGTTGGATTTTCTGTTTTTCTGCCAGTTTGCTGAGAATGATGGTTTCTAGATTCATTCATGTGCCTACAAAGGACACAAACTTGTCATTTTTTATGGCTTCATAGGTTTCCATGGTGTAGATGTGCCACATTTTCTTTGTCTACTCTATCATTGATGGGCATTTGGGTTGGTTCCGGGTTTTGCTATTGCAAACAGCGCTGTAACTAACATACATGTGCATGTGTCTTTATAATAGAATGATTCATAATCCTTTGGGTATATACCCAGTAATGGGATTGCTAGGTCAAATAGAATTTCTATTTCTAGATCCTTGAGGAATTGCCACACTGTCTTCCACAATGTTTGAACTAATTTACATTTCCACCAATAGTGTAAATGTGTGCCTATTTCTCCACATCCTCTCCAGCATCTGTTGTCTCCAGATTTTTTAATGATCACCATTCTAACTGACATGAGATGGTACTTCAATATAATTTTGATTTGCATTTCTCTAATAACCAGTGATGATGAGGATTTTTCATATGTTTGTTGGCCTTATATATGTCTTCTTTTCAAAAGTGTCTGATCATATCCTTTATCCATTTTTGAATGGATTTGCTTGTTTTTTTTCTTGTAAATCTGCTTTCTGCATATGGCTAGCCAGTTTTCCCAACACCACTTATTAAACAGGAAATCCTTTCCCCACTGCTTGTTTTTGTCTGGTTTGTCAAAGATCAGATGGTTGTAGATGTGTGTCATTGCTTCTGAAGCCTCTGTTCTGTTCCGTTGGTCTATATCACTGTTTTGGTATCAGTACCATGCTGTTTTGATTACTATAGCATTGTAGTATAGTTTGAAGTCAGGTAGTGTGATGCTTCCAGCTTTGTTCTTTTTGCTTAGGATTGTCTTGGCTATGTGGGCTCTCTTTTGGTTCCATATGAAGTTTAAAGTGATTTGTTCCAGTTCAGTGAAGAGGGTCAATGGTAGCTTGATGGGGATAGCATTCAATCTATAAATTACTTTGAGCAGTATGGCCATTTTCACAATATCGATTCTTCCTAACCATGAGCATGGAATGTTTTTCCACCTGTTTGTGTCCTCTCTTATTTCTTTGAGCAGTGGTTTGTAGTTCTCCTTGAAGAGATCGTTTACATCATTTGTTAGTTGTATTCCTAGGTATTTTATTCTCTTTGTAGCAACTGTAAATAGGAATTTGTCCATGATTTGACTCTCTGTGTGTCTGTTGTTGGTGTATAGGAATGCTTGTGATTTCTGCACATTGATTTTCTATCCTGAGACTTTGCTGATGTTGCTTATAAGCTTAAGGAGGTTTTGGGCTGAGACAATAGGGTCTTCGACTTCTTTTCCTAACTGAAAGCGCTTTATTTCATTTTCTTGCCTAATTGCTCTGGCTAGAAATTCCAATACAATATTGAATAGGAATGGTAAGAGAGGGCATCCTTGTCTAGTGCCAGTTTTTAAAGGGAATGCTTCTAGTTTTTTCCCATTCAATATGATATTGGCTGTGGTTTTGTCGTAAATAGCTTTTATTATTTTGATATATGGTTCTATTGATACCTACTTTATTGAGAATTTTTAGCATAAAGGGCTGTTGAATTTTGTCGAAGGCCTTCTCTGCATCTGTTGAGATAATCATGTGGTTTTTGTCTTTGGCTCTGTTTATGTGGTGGATTACGCTTATAGATCTTCATATGTTGAACCAGCCTTGCCTGCCTGGGATAAAGCCTACTTGATCTTGGTGAATAAGTTTTTTGATGTGATGTTGGACTCAGTTTGCCAGTATGTTTTTTGAAGATTTTTGCATCAATGTTCATTATGGATATTGGCCTGTAGTTTTCTTTTATAGTTGCCTCTATGCCTGATTTTGGTATTAGGATGACGTTGGTCACGTAGAAAGAGTTAGGGAGGATTCCCTCTTTTTGTATTGTTTGGAATAGTTTCAACAGGAATGGTACTTCCTCCTCTTTGTATGTCTCATAGAATTTGGCTGTGAACCCGTCTGGACCTTGGCTTTTTTTGGTGGATAGGCTATTAATTGCTGCCTTGACTTCAGACCTTGTTATCGATCTATTCAGAGTTTCAACTTCTTCATGGCTTAGTCTTGGGAGTGTGCAAGTGTCAGGGAATTTATCCATTTCTTCCAGATTTACTGGTTTATGTGCATAGAGCTGTATGTAGTAATCTCTGATGGTAGGTTGTATTTCTGAGGAATTGGTGGTAATCTCCCCTTTATCATTTTTTATTGCATTTATTTGATTATTTTCTCTTTTCTTTTTTATTAGTCTACCTAGCAGTCTGTCTATTTTGTTAATTCTTTCAAAAAAACCAGATCCTGGATTTATTGATTTTTTGAAGGGTTTTTGGGTCTTTATCTCCTTCAGTTCTGCTTTGATCTTAGTTAATTTTTGTCTTCTGCTAGCTTTTGAGTTTTTTCGATCTTGCTCCTCTAGCTCTATCAATTTTGATGATAGGATGTTGATTTCAGATCTTCCCTTGTTTCTCATGTGGGCATTTGCAAAAACATACCAAATAGTAAAGAATGATACAATGAAGAAACTGTGTCAACTAATGGGCAAAACAACCAGCCAGTAACTAAATGGCAGGATCAAATTCAAACATAACAATATTAACCTTGAATGTAAATGGCCTAAATGCCCCAATCAAAAGACACAGACTGGAAACAGATAAAAAGTCAAGACCCATCAGTGTGCTGTATTCAGGAGACCCATCTCATGTGCAAAGACTCACATAGACTCAAAGGGAAGGAATAAGATTTACCAAGCAAATGGAGAGCAAAACAAAAGCGGGGGTAGCAATCCTAGTCTCTGATAAAACAGACTTTAAGCCAACAAACATCAAAAGAGACAAAGAAGGGCATTACATAATGGTAAAGGGATCAATTCAACAAGAAGAGCTAATTATCCTAAATATATATGCACCCAACACAGGAGTACCCAGATACATAAAGCAAGTTCTTAATAACCTACAAAGAGATTTAGACTCCCACACAATAATAGTGGGAGACTTTAACACTCCACTGATAATATTGGATAGATCAACAAGACCGAAAGTCAACAAGGATATCCAGGACTTGAATGCAGATCTGGACCAAGTGGACCTAATAGACTTCTACAGAATACTCTACCCCAAATCCACAGAATACATATTCTTCTCAGTGCCACATTGTACTACTCTAAAATTGACCACATAATTGGAAGTAAAACACTCCTCAGCAAATGCAAAAGAATGGAAATTGTAACAGTCTCTCAGATCACAATACAATGAAATTAGAACTCAGGATTAAGAAAAGCACTCAAAACCGCACAATCACATGGAACTGAACAACTTGCTCCCGAATGACAAATGGATAAACAATAAAATGAAGGCAGAAATAAAAATGTTCTTCAAAACCAATGAGAATGAAGACACAACTTACCAGAACCTATAGGACACGTTTAAAGTAGTGTCTAGAGGGAAATATATTTTCTTTTATAGTTTGTGTGTTCTGAGTACTATCGAAGAAATCTTTGCCTAACCCAAGATTACCCATATTTTTCTTTTGTTCCCTTTTAGAATTTTTATATAGTTTTATCTTCTAGTTTTAAGTCTGTGATATAGTTTGAGTCCCATTTTATGAGTTATTAAGTAAGGGATAAGGTTTAGTTTTTGCCAAGTGTTGGTTAACAATAATTTATTGTCTATTTCAGAAGAGCTAGAAAAGATTTAGAATGTTTCCAACACAAAGAAATGATAAATTTGAAGTGATGGATATCTTAATTATCCTGATTTAATCATTACACATTGTATACTGTATCAAAATATATGTACCTCATAAATACATACAATTATTTTTATCAATTTAAAAAATATTTTAACTGGTTTTAATTTGACTGGGCTTGGGTGCTGGATTTAACAGAAGACTTCATACAATACCTTAATCCAAAAAAACGCCTTCAGTGATATAAATTGTGAGACTACTACATTAGAGAATTATGAGAAGCATGTGGGAATTATGTGGGCTTCTTGTTAACTGTAAAAAAAATAGAACCTGTTTTTATGTAAAGTTTAAGGCAGAATACAAATCTGCCCTATTTATAATGAATCAAAGAAAATTTTGTTTAGACAATGCTAACTTTCAACAAAATAGCAGTTTTGTAAATTTATTTAAGCATGATTATTGAAAGATACCCTTTTTATTATGGGATGTCTGCTTTATATTTATGTAGCTTCAAGATATTTGATATATTGTCAAATCCGTAAAACGTTTTTTTAAAAAGGAAAGATTTGTTGGGTCTATAAGCAAAATTTACCACTAAGTAGAAATATCTTTAACATTTTTTAGTATAGCTTTTGATTAAAACATTTTTGAAATTTTATGCTATTTTGCTGTCAGTGATAATGCATGAAATCAAGAAGTGCCAAAAGTTCTATTTTATGCAAACATGGTCATGTTATTTTAAATAATAGGAGAGGTCTGAGAATGGTAGTTTATTTTATAAGCTTAAGAATCTTTTAGGTAATTATAATTACATTGTTTTTAAGTTATGTACCATGGTGATAACACCAATGGGATCAAATAATCACAGTTTCCACCGTTATTCAAAAAGCCAAGTAATTATTTCAAAATAACATATTTTAGTAATAGAATAAAATGGCAGACTCAGAGGCAATATTCAACTACTGAGAGGCAAGAAAAGTGGTTTTAATTAGCCATATCAAGTATTAAAAATCCAAACCAGATATATTAGTGTAGTAATTTATTATAACATAAATAATCAGAAGTGGGACACCAACAATCTTAGTGTTTGACATTCATCAATTTGTTTAACTAAGGAAACTCTGAAAGTAAAAATTATGAAATTCACAAATCAGTACTAAAAGTTCTTTTTCCTGAGAAAATATATTGTGGCATAACATTATAGAATGATTTGACACTTACCTATATTCCAGATACCTCTAAATTACATTTACATTTACTAGATGTTATCTGGAATCTAATATAAAATAATATTCCTTTTATCAAGACTCCTATTCATCTCATAAGATAGCTTTTTTTTTCCTGTAAATTAGTATACCATATTGGATTTTGATTAGTTAATAACATGCAATAGTTTTATTTTAAAATCTTTTTAAATCTGCTATAGAAATTACATAGATCTATAAGATACAAATGTTTTCTGGCTGTTTTAAAGAACATACAATAGTCTGTTACCTAAAATAGATCATTTTCTCTTCCTCACGAGGAATTACATTACCAACTCACCAAAGTATAATGAGCTTACATTAACATGGATGCAGCTGCTTTCTGAGAACATTGTTAATCTTGGAGGCGAATGATACCTTTAGAAACAAATGTTCCAGTATGACTAGAGCATGAAATAGTCATATAAAACATGCAGATATGTCCAGTTCTAAAAGTCTAAATTTCATTTTATGGTATATATTTTATAATGTTAATGTCACAGCATGTGGATTCCAGCTGTATTACCATTAGAGTTCTATATTACTTAACTGTTTTGAATGTTTAGGTAGAGTGAATAATACCTGATTATTTGAATTTATCATCCTATAATGTTGAACAGTAATGCCCTCAGAAGTTACTGATCTGTGAAAGGTTATTTTCTCCTCTACCTCATGATTCAGGCTCTTTTCCAGCTCATCATGACTTTGACTATTCTTCCCTTTCCTTCTTTCACTTCTCAGAATAACTATATTGATGAGTATTAATTCTTTCTAACATTGCTTCTAATATTCTGTGTTTTGCAATTCTACTAAGGACTGAAGGTAAAGAAGAAAACAGAAACAAATGTTTTATGAACCCAAAATATCTAACAGTTTAGTCATCAATTGCTATATCATTCACTCACAAAACAAAATGCATGAGCTTTTGTAACAAATGTGCCATTCTAGGTGTTAGGTAAATACATTTTACTACTGTTGTTCACTTCCTGTTTTGCATTCATGTTCTAGATGCTTGAAGCCATCAGAATTTTGTTCACTAAAAATTTACTCACTATTTGGTTTCATCAATCTATACATTGGTTCAGAAGGTAAAATGATAGGAAACTGAATGGCATCACATGAATTTAAATTGTTATTTGAAAATATTTCTCTTTTGTGTTTAACGTCTACTCTGCTTAGTGTCACAGTATGTTGATTTTAACCAAACACAGTAGCATTCAAAGTGGATTTTCAAGTTGAGACTTGAAAGACTGCAGGATCAGAGCTAATACAAGGTGGGTAGATAAAATGGCAAAGAGGAAGAGCATCAGAATGAAAATAACATTAGTTTCACATTTTTCAATACTGTAGCCTTTTTTAAGAAGTTAAATGTTTTAATATATATATATAATCCCTTCCGGGAATATAAATAACTACACAGCGAACATCAAATATGTAAGACAAAACAAAGCAGAATAAAAAACTGAAATCTTTTTTTCCCTTCCTTTAAGATTTTAGATTGTAGGTTGAGAAGGAAGCAATAGCTTTACTCTATTTTATTAATTTTGGAAAGTATATGCTCCTTAAGACCCTACCCCTACTTAGATATATGAGGCTTTGGGATTTGAAATAACTTCATAACTCTAGCCTCAGTGCCTAGAAAATAGCCAGCATATTGTAGATCCTTAATAAGTATACTTTTTATTAACTGAATGAATGAAGAAGCTATCAGAGGATAAAGTAGTTATCATTCATGGTAGCACAAATATAATTCTAATGGGCTGTATCTCTCAAGTTTTGTAGTCATCTAAAGTTGAATCAAAGTTGACTTCTTAAATTGCTATGCTCATAGGATTCTTCTTTTAATAGGCATGTGCTCTTGGGCAAGTTAAGTGTCTCATTTCCCTCTTCTGTATATGTGCAAAACCATGTCCATAGGAGTACCTACCTTATTCTGAGGAAAAAGAAATCATTTAAAATATCTTGAACAGTGCTTGACTCATAATAAGTCATATAGGTTATATAAATATGAATTGCCATGCTGTATTATTTTACCATATATGTAAATTAAACCTATTGAACTTAAGTAAGTAATTTATAAGCTAGTTCTAAATGATGTTATTATGGCCCTAAGCATTAAAAAAACTATTTTTATCTATACATTTCTGATTATTCACTAGCAAGTAAGTAAGTTGTGTTATCTAGAAATAATGATCAGCACTGATGACTTTGAGTTTAAACTGTAGTAATCAAGAATAACTTCGAAAATTGTCAATATTTGCTCAAGGCTAGAGAATAATTACTCATCAGCAAAATGTTTTTGAACATTCAGAGACATGCATAAACGTGTACAGGTTTTATCTCACACCATAGCATATCCCCAAGAGGAAGACTTAGTAAGACTACTTACTCAGCTGTATAACTTGGTGTGCTGTTGTATCTGCCTGCCCAGAAAGGGAAGCCTATTTGTAATTCACACCAAAATGCCAAGTTGACCAGCAGCAGCCTTGTGAACCCACAACCTTATTTTCCTCCAATGCCTCAATGACTTGCTTTGAGCAAATCATTTTAGAAACTATTTATTTAAAGTTAAATTCATTAAAAACCATTTGTTAATGCTTTTGAAGGCTTCATACAACAATGTTCTAGTCATTGTGCTATTTGTCAAAGATACACGCATAAATAGAATGAAGTTCCTATACCTCTCGCATACATATTCTCACAGCCTAATGGAATAGGGGGAGACCCAAGCATATAATCACAATATTAGCTATATATATAATCAACATTCATTAGAATTCAGAATAATAGAGGCTGACCCAGAATAGAAATATCCATCTAAGCCTAGGATAGAGGAGGAATTCAGAAGCTTCTACATTAGTAAAAGTGTCAAACTTAGTTCATAATCTGACTTCCAAATTTGCAGTTGTTAACCTCTGAATCTTCAGACGGTACAGTGAACATGTGAGAACTGCAGTAGTCTACAGATGGAATCCTAGGGAACTTCAATTCCAGCAACAAAAAGAGATAGCAAAATCTTGGAAGAAATAAATAGAAGGGCCAGCCAGAAGTGACAAAAACCATGAGAGAGTTGCATTGAAAGTCCAAGGGAGATGAAAACATCAAGAGAGGCTAAGTGCCGAAGTACAGTAAATCAAAGGCAAAAATGAATAAATAATAAATATTGGGTTTCATAAGTGGGAGGTCATTAGAAAGAGTTTTAGTTAGTTGCATAATTTTGGTTTTTGCATGTTTGTCTTAGTTCATGCTAATAAATATCAGACAAAAAAGCACCAACTTTTTAAGCTCAGACTAAAAAATGTCAACTTTTAGACAGAATAAAGAGATTAAAGAGAGAATGGAGGGCAAATTGATAAAGCAAAAGGAGTCAAGATAAGTTGCAAAGATAGAAGAAGAATCAAGTTCAAAATACAAGTGGATGGGTTGGCTTTGGACAAAAGGTGCACTACTTCATTTGAAGTTGGACAGAGATGGGTAAAACAAAACAAAATATAGGTTTGCTTAGGGCAAACCTGCCTCCCATTTTATTCAAAGTCACCCCTCTGCTCACTGAGATAAATGCATATCTGATTGCCTCGTTTGGAGAGGCTAATCCAAAACTCAGAAGAGTGAAACTATTTGTCCCTTATTTACCTATGACCTGGAAGCATCATCCCTGCTTCCAGTTGTCCTGCCTTTGCTTTGAGCTGTCCCACCTTTCTGGACTGAACCAATGTACATCTTACACATATTGATTGGTGTCTCATGTCTCCCTAAAACGTATAAAGCCAAGCTGTGAGCCTACCACCTTGGACGCATATCCTTGGACCCTCCTGAGGCTGTGTTCCAGGGGTGCATCCTCAACTTTCTAAATTAACTGAGGCCTGTCTCAGATTTTCAGGCCTGTTCACACATTTATAACAAAAGCTTTAATGCAAGTGCGCTATTTCGACTTGTCTGTCTTGTGCTTCCGCCGTCTGCTATGGGAATAGAATATTCCAGATAGAAGCTGTTCCTTCAACCTGGATCACAGAATGGAATTTCAAATGAAGCAGAACTTTAGTTAATCCACAGACTTACAGCAGAGCCACAGACTAATGTCAGGCTTCATACAACATGAGAAATAAATTGACATTTATTTTTGTGAACGATGTTGATTTAATGGGCTGTTTGTTACCTCAGAAAAATTTCTAATACAATTTCTTGTGATGATCATGCATTATAATGGTTATGTTGTCATTATAAAAGTAAGTTATTAAGTTATTTTTCCTTTCCCAAACCATTAGAAAAGTTTGGTTTTTAATGAGTGACAAAATCTTGTCCCTTGTTAGCGTAGTTGAGAAGAAATAATTTTCTTAAGTCAATATTTATTCCCAAATTTTTAACATCATCAGTGTCCATTTATATTATAGCAAATAGTATGTCTTCAGAGAATTCCCAAACATTTTCAAATAAAATTACTCCTCTATTTGAAAGGATGTGTTATATTCTGAAATAGAAACTATATAATGATGCAATTTTAATATAATATTTTCTAATCATTTCTCTGTGTAACAAATTAAGAAATTTGTGATTTGAAAGTATACTCACAGGCTATTTCTAATTTTAAAAGCTCTAGACCACTTTTCTGTACCGATCATAACTCTAATGTGAAAAATTCAGAAAGTCTTTTTTCCAGGAATTCCAGAGAATCTCAAAGCAAATGCCAATGATATTTGTGTTAGCTTTACAAATGTCAGATAATTTAAGGATGAAACAAACCTAAGAGAAGAACAAATATATTAAAGCATTTCAAGTCAGAGTATTCAATTGGAAAAATCAAAAACCTGTTAATATATTCTTTTCAAAAGGAAATATCACCTAATTGTGCTTATATTACATCCAAATTATATATAACACCCTGAATACATGCCTAAATACATTAATGTCACTATTTCACTAAATAATACCAAAGCCTTCTAAAGAAATATATGACACTTTCTAAAGTTAAATTGTTAGATTAAACTCTGAGAAAAATGTTTCATTTTTCTAGGAGGATATCAAGGTTTTAAGAAGCACTCATCAACTACTTACCATTTATTGAGGGCTTCCTTTTGTTCACTACTTCCTTTTGTTCACCACTAATTTTGGCATCTCACTTAGATAGGTGAGATGCCAAAATTATAGTAGACAGCCTTAAGATGATTTCTGATTCCTGACATTCGTGTTCTTGTAAAATTACTTTCTGTTGAGTGTGAGTTTGACCTAGTGACTTGCTTCTAACAAATAAGTCACTACAAAAGCCTCAGGAGTCACTTCTAAGATTAAATTTAAAAAGGACTCTGTCTTCCATTTTGGGCACTCTCCCTTGCACATATTCTCTGAGAGCCCTCTCTCTGAGTTAAGCCAGCTGCTATGTTGTGAATTGCCAGATGGAAAGAACCCCTTGGCAAGGAACTGATGTCTCTGATCAATCTTTGAAGATCTACCTTGAGGCCTTCCAACAGCTTCGTGCATTTGGCTTCAAAGCCTGCCACAATTGAACCTGGAGATAACCAATAATTCAGCTTCAGTCAATACTCTGAGCTGTGAGAGAACTTATTCTGAGCCAGGGGAATCTAGCAAAGCCAAACACAGATCCTAATAGACATAGACTCTGAGATACATATTTGATATTTTAAGCCACTAAGCTTGCTGGTAATTTTTTATTCAACAATGGAAAGCTAATACACACAGCAGGATTAATTAATTAATAATAAATTATTTTAAATATTATACAAAAGTCCAACAATTAATGATCCAAAATGAGCAGCTGAAGAGCCAATTCTTAGTAACCAAAATCTTTAATAGATTATTTATTTGTTTCTAAAATTGGAGAAAATTATTTTATGTGTTATTTTAGACTTTGATCTCTGTGCACATTATGCCATTAACAGTAATACTTGCTTTCTATCAGCCACTAAGATGTGCTGACATAGAAACAGAGTTCGTTTTAGAACTAATTTGGAAGATGATCAAATTCTCTGCAATTTCATGGAACCCAACCCTGCAAAATAATAAAATTGAGATCCACAGATTTAAGATTAATTTAAATTTCTCTTCTTAGCTAAAATCTGCTATTTTACTAGTCTAGATCTAGTTCTTCTTGTTGTAAAATATGAATTGAATTTTCTTGAGAAACTAGAACTAGAAGTGGGACCTGATCAGTCAATTAGTCAATCTTCATAATCTTCCTTCCTAGCTACAGTGATTAGTTCGCTCAATTTAGGCCAGTATTGACCATGTCAAAGGCTCACTTCAGTGATAAGGGAGATAATAAACTTTTTATTCATTTTCTTCTCTATCTCTCCGTAAATTTTTTTCTGTAGTCTTGAATCTAAAAGTATGTAGGCTGGAGCTATGGACTTTAATTAATAGTACTGTACCAATATTGACTAATCAACTGTAACAAAGTTACCACACTAAAAAAGATATTAAAAATAGGGAAAACAGGGGTTTGGGAAGGGCATATAGAACTTTTTGCTCCATTTTTGCCCACAAAACAAAAACTGTTCTTAAAAAATAATGTCTATTAGTTTATTACTTTCATTACATAAAAACTGGGAATTGAGCCAACACAGGGAAGAGAGTAAAACTGAGAGCATGTAGGAGAGGAATCAGGCCCTGGTGCTCTTTTAGTTTTGGAAGCCAACCCCAGAGCCTGGACTTCTCAATGAAGCAAACCAACAGATCAACAGACTCCTACTCTGTTTAAGATAATTTATTTGCTAGTTTATTTAATTATTTATTATACATTTCATTTGCTCACTTCATCCAATCAGACATTCACTTATTCAAGAAGTTTACATTCAATGCTTATTCTGTGGAAGCAGGTCTCCCAATTGCCAGAGGAATTAAAGATGTGTAGGAATAAGTACTTATACTCAAACGACTTCAGATCTAGTAAGAGAAGACATGCCCAAATATTTCTAGTGTCTGGAAGTATGCGATAATAGTATTTAATTTCTTTCTTCTTTGATCTAATATTTTTAGTTTGTGCTGTGATCCTCATCTGTTGATAAACTCTGCTGCCAACTACCATTCCCCTCAATTAACCCTCCTGTTCCACTGCCTCTCTTATTTTATGACCTACCAGTCTGTCCCTGGCTTGCTACACTCCAGCTCTTCCTGGGATGTGCCCATCATACCATAGCTTCAAGGTCTTTGCATCTGATCCTTCTTCAGTCTGGAATAATCTCACCTCAAAGATCCACAGCAATTACTCCTTCATGTCTCAGTTTATTTTCCATGAAATGTCACATTTTAATGTGGCATTACGTGTCCTCTTTCAAAACTGAATATCCTTTCATACACACTATCTCTTTTCCCTGGTGTTTATACCATTGCATGTGGTGCCATTTGACTACATTAAGTAGCTTGTATTTCCTCTCCATCATGATCTGATTTTATTTCTGTCTTCCCCCCACCCCAGAAAATAAGCTCCAGGAAATCAGGGATTTGAAAGAGAGTGACACAGATGCTTCCACTTTTGAGAGTGCAAATGAATATGATAGAGAAGCAAGTAACATAAACAGAGTTGGGGGAAACTTTCTGCAAAAGCCTGAGCTGATGTAAAAGAACGAACCTTAGAGTGTCAATCAAACCAAGAGAATATAACAACAACAGCACTGGTATGTTGCTATGGCCAATGTTCTTATCAGACATTCCATTGACCACCACTGTCTCCTCTTCCCAAATACATTACATCAGAAATAAAAATGTATCAAATCTTATTATCTCATAAGACCCAGTCAGAGATGAAGGCAGTCTCATTCTCTTTAGCTTAATTGCTTTACTTCTTCTAGAAATACAAATTCATTTAAACCTGAAGTACAATTAACCTTTGAGCAACAGGAGTTTGCATTTCATAGGTCCACTTACACTCTGGTTTTCTTCCGCTCCTGCCACACTTGAAACAGCAAGACATCTCTTCCCTCCTCCTCTTCTATCTATTCAATGAAGCTCAATAATCCACTTCTGCTTAATGAAGAGTAAATATATTTTTTCTTTTCTTATTATTTTCTTAATAACAGCCTCTATTCTCTATCTTACTTTAAGAATACAGTATGTGATGTATATAAGATACAAAATTTGTGTTGACAGTTTATGCCATCAGTAAGGCTTCTGGTCAAAAGTAGGCTATTAGTGGTTAAGTTTTTGGAGAATCAAAAGTTATATATGAATTTTCCACTATGCAAATGTCAGCAGTCCTAGCCTCTGTGTTGTTCAAGAGTAAACTATTTATTTCAACCAGACTGTAGTTCTTGGCTTTTCAATATGAAATAAAAGTTGTGCGTTAATGCAGAGAAATGTTCAGAAAACGGTATATTTGATCTTAAAATAAGAGTCACATTTATTTGTCATAAACTAGGAGAGTTGCTAGTTTTCCATTTCAATTGTTTTGCAATTTAGAGTCTTAAAATGACATTAACAAAAATATACAAGTCATTATTAACTTTTGCTTACCACACAATATTTTTGAATCACGAGGTTTATTTTTGAAGAAAATATAATCAAAATATGTATTATAAGCATGCTGTATTAAACTATTTTTGCTTGCAAGTTTTATAATTTCTGCATGACTTTAGGAAATAAGTTATATTTTCTAGTAAAATAACAAGTAAATTTTTAATTAATGACATTTAGTGATAAAAATTGTCATAGCATCACTGATAGCCTGAAATATCAATGTTTCCTTTTTAAGTAGATTTAATTTCTAGTAGACTATATTTATTAGACTTTATTTTTTAAGAAGTTTTAGGTTTATAGAACAATTGGGCCAGGCACAGTGGCCCATGCCTGTAATTCCAGCACTTTAGGAGCCAGAGGAGGGTGGATCACTTGAGGTCAGGAGTGGAAGACCAGCCTGGCCAACATGGTGAAACCCTATCTCTACTAAAAATGCAAATATTAGCCAGGCGTGGTGGCACCTACCTATAATCCCAGCTACTTGGGAGGCTGAGGTGAGAGAATTGCATGAACCCAGGAGGTGAAGGTTGCAGTGAGCCGAGATCATGACATTGCACTCCAGCCTGAGCAACAGAGTGAGGCTGCATCTCAAAAAAAAAGAAAAAAAAAAAGCAGAAGAAAAAATGGAAAAGAAAAATGAAAAAGAGAGTTTTCATGCATCTACCCTCTTTCCACACAGTTTCTCCTATAATTATCATGTTATTATTGGTAAGAAAATATTGATATTTTTTCTTAACTAAAGGCCATAGTGTATATTAGGGTTCACTCTTTGTGTAGTTAAGTGGTCTTTGAGTTTGGACAAATGTGTAATGACATGTACCCACTATTACAGTATTTTATGTTCTGTGCTTATAGTCCTACTAAACAAAACAAAAAAACTAAAATAACTCTATGTCCTGTTAAAATTTTATTGTGCAGTTAACACATATTTACTTTTACTAACACTTTTTTCCCTACTGTCTTTAGAAAAGCCAGTCAGATACTATATGTACAGAAAACTGTATGTATGTGGGGAGAGGTTGCTCTTTTAATAACTGGACAATTAAAAAACCAAATGAAATATAAGCGGCGTTTGTTAATTGCTCATGAAGATAATTGAAATATTAATTACCAATTAAAATATTATGCATGTTAGCTAAACCAGATAGGAACTAGGGAAACTTTATCTGGAAAATACAAGTTTAAAACATATACTGGCAAATTGATTAGGTCACTTGTTTAAAACAATGGTAACAATAATGTGTATCAAAATCACTTCCAGTATTTATCAATTTTAAATATTGTGTTTGACTTTCTGGGAATCTGGTTGAGTAGCACTGATGTAGCAACATCCAGATATCTTCTATTTTTAATGGAAGAAGAAATCAGAGTGATTTAGATAGAACTAGTGCATAAACCAGACTGGGAGAAGCAAACTTGAAAATGGAGCCAAGTTTGAACTCTCAGACAACCCTGCGTATTTACCTTTAGCACATAAGCATTTATATTTGTGCTCATGGTCAAAGCAGATAGGTAGTTGCTCCCTCAGCAAATGACTTGGCCCACCCATTCACATATGAATTCTAAATCATTTTACCAATGGCTTTTTAACCTACCTCCAGTAAAGCAAAGCTTCCTTTGGAAGGGTGGTCCAGGATGTAATTGCCATTACGTTCAAGAAGTTGTTAGGCTCTATTGTGTTTGCTACAATTGGTCAAGGTGTGCCTATTCCATTTTGCTTATGACTCTTTGATGACTAACAACTGACTTCCATTCTCCATATGAAAACAGTAATGAAGCCAATTCCGATCATTTTTTTTCCTTTAGATTAACTCCCTCCCACCACTTTAACCTTCCTAGTGTCTCCTCCACACCCTGACTCATTTTTATTATTCACCAATCCTTTTCTTCATCCTAAAACTATAGAAAACTGACACAATACTCTGTTGATGACTAATGTGGAACATAGTGGAACAATTTCAAGACTCCATAAGGGTGGCTTTCACACTACTACTAATAATGTTATTTGAGTAAAATTGTATGGCTTACAAAATGCTTCCACATGCATCATTCTACTTATTAGACAACCCTGTGAGGTGGATTCAAATACTCTCATTTTATAGATAAGAACAATTTAGAAATAGTAAGGAACTCAAATCCAATTTATACAACAAATATGTTTTCTTGTTTCCCTGTTCTTGTTACTACCATTCTGTATTTTGTCTTAATATAGATAAGTGAAGCTATAACTGATTGGGTGATTTCAGAAATAGGAGCTGTAGAGTCCCATAGTAACTCATGAATTGTTCTGCAGTCCAATCCTACAGCTCTGTTATGATAGTCCTCCAGAACGCAGAAGCTGTGTTCAAGACTGGACTAGATCTTGTGCTACAAAGCCATACTGGAACCATCTCCAGTTTCCAACCTTGCTGTGGCTTTATATTCTTGCTGATAGCCTCTTTGAATCCATTAGGTAAGGACAGAGACATTTCAGATTGTGTCTGTTATGAGTACAATTCCATTCTAGATTTATATATATATTTTTTTCCTCTGAGTCACTATTTTTGTTATGTATGTATATAATCATCTAACCATTATAACAATCAAGACATAGAGTATTTCCAGCTTCCCCTCAAAAATTAGTTCATGTTCCTTTGTCATCAGTCCTCTGCTGCCATCCCCAGATCCTGAAAAGTACTGATTTGATTTGAGTCACCATAGTTTTTCCTATCCCAGATGATACATTTACCTATCCCATATAAAGAATGAAGTTTATTGAGTCTGACTTCATTTGCTTAGCATAATTCTATATAGATTCATCGGTGTTCTTGTGTATAGTAGTAGTTTGTTCTTTTTTATTGCTGAGAAGTATATAGTATATATCACAATTTGTTTAAATATTTCTCACTAGATGAACAATAGTTTATTTTCAATTTTAGGATATTATAAAGAAATATCTAAAAATATCCACATACAGATATTTTCATGGCTATACAGATTCTTTATATTTATAAAAACAGCTGGGAGTTGAAAAGCAGGACTATTTGATATGGGTAGGTTTAACTTTATAAAAAACTGCCAAACTATTTTCCAAAGAATCTGTACCACTTTGCATTTCTACCAGCAATGTATGAGAGTTCCAGTTACTTCTTATCTTCAACAGCAGTTTTATTGGTTTTAGTTTTAGCCATTATAGTACATATGTAGTTGTATCTCACTTTGATATTTATATGCATTTATGTAATGATTAGTTATGTTGAGCATGTTCTCATGACCTTACATGACATTACTACCTCATCTGTGGTGAAGTGAATTTTCAAATCTTTTGTCTACTTTTTAAGTTGGAATATTTTCTGTGTATAGAGAGTTAAGAGTTTTAATGTATACTAAATACAAATCTTCTATCAAATATATTTTGTAAAGATTTATTTCAGTGTTTGGTTTACCTTTTTATTTTCTTAACAGTATCTTTCAAGGCAAGGTAGGTTTTTTGTAATTTTGTGAAGTTAAGTATATAAATTTTCTTGTGGTTCATGACTTTTGTGTTCTAAGAAATCATTGCTTAACCAGTGTCACTAGAAATTTCTTTGGTGTTATCTGCTAGAAGTTTTATTGCATTAGGTTTTAGGTATGTTTCATTTTAAGTTGCCTTTTTTGTGTGTGTGCTTGTTTGGTGTATAATAACCAATTGTTCCAGCATCCTTTTTTAAAAAGACTTTTCTTTTTTCATTGAATCATCTTGGCATCATTTTTGAAGATTCAATTGATCACTTTGTATGTCAGTTCATTTCTGGGTGTTCTATTCAGTTGCATTGATCTGCACGTCTATTCTCATACCAGTACCACACTGTTTTGATTGTGATTGCATCACAGTATTTAATAAAATCCTGTAGTGTAAGTCTTCTCATCTTCTTCTTCTTAAAACTTATTTGACTATTGTAGTTTATTTGCTTTTCTAGATTCAGTATATCAATTTTTATAAAAATCTAGGACATTATTTATATTTGGAGATCAACTTGAATGAAATTGACATCTTAGCAGTATTAATTTTCTAATGCAGGAACATATTACATCATTCAATTTATTTATTGCTATTTACTTTCTCATCGATATTTTATAGTTTTGAGCATAAAAATTTTACAAATATTTTGTTAATTTATCACTAATTAATTCATTTTAAAATGCCATTATAAATCTGATTAACTTAACTTGCCTCTAGCCAATAGGTCATATATCCGAGTATAGTGGTGGTTTCTTAAGCCCTAGCTTGAGCAAAACAAAGCACCTGGAGATCGTAGTTCAGAACATTAGGAGGAAGATCTTTATAGCCAATAAGCTTAATTGTCTAATCTACATTGTCCACTGACTTCATAATTTAGTTCAGCAAAGATGGTGACATTCTGATAACTTGGAACCAGTATTACTGATGATAAAAAGGGAGCCTTGTAGATCTTCATTAAGATTTTGTTGGCTGTTTTACACATACTGGGAAGAAATGGCTGGAGCAGAGAAGAGCTATCACTATTGTCTTGTAGATCTTCTTTAACTAGGTACAAGGTGGGGTCCTACTTTTTAAAGGCCTTGAAGATGATTCTGACCATCAACCAGAGTTGAGAGCTATAGACCCTCTGCTAAAGCCCCATTACTGTCTTCATCTTGCCAATCTTGTAATGTATTCACTTATTTATTTGTATTCAAAGAAAAACAAAATTATATAAACAAACATATGTTAATGTAACATTATGTGAAAATATGCTCATGGTTCTTTGGATTCTAAATACAGTCAATCCAGCATGAATATTCATAGTACAGTTAACTGAGCTGCATATTCTTGTTTGCACTGAAAATTGATGGGGATAAATCAAACTGCCTTGCATACAAATTCTTTTGACTACTTGCTATCAACATCTTATTGCTTTACAGCCCTATTTAGCTCCATTTATATTGCCTTTTGCATGGGAGTGAAAATCAACCAAAATGATGTAAATATATGTGAGGGATATGATCCATTAGTCCATGCTACAAGTGAGGATAAAAAAAGAGATCACAAATCAAAGGGTAAAAAAAAAGCATAAGTGGACATGTATGCATTGCGTTGGGGCTTGGGGTGCTCTTATTTAGAAAATAAATTTCATTTTGCCAAAACTAAGGTAGTCAAAATGATTTCATTCTAATACACAATAAAGTTGAAGACCAAGTTGACCAACAACTAGCCAAAAGACCATCTTTGCCACTAAGTTGATCTTAAAATCAGCCAGAACTATTTAAGTCTTGACCTTTTAAATTAAATATCTAGGTAGTTGAAATCCAAATGTTTACTTAATGGTCTGTAATTCAAAGGCTTCCACCTTAGGTTTATTTTCATGAGTCAGAGAAATAAAAAATTGAGTTAAATATTCATCATTCAATAATCTTCTAAATGATTTCCTTTCTATAATTTGTTATGTTGACTTTGTTGAGATTAACTTAAATTATTTTTTATAAGAGAAGATTTCAAAAATTGGTTACAGTTCACTTGGCATTTCACTTTTGTATCTTGAGTTTCTAATTATTGCGTGTCTTTGATGACCTTCTGGCAACGATGTTATATCCTACCCCAGCTGAATTAATATGCATTATAACTATGGAAACATAGTCCAGGTTAACAAAAAGAAATCTGCTGCCACCTAATCAAATGAACATATGTTTTAAAATATCTTCAAAATCAGACAATTAGTACTTAACCCAACAGAGTAATATAAATGAAAGACAGTCTGTACAGCCATTGAAAGTCAGAATTACAATGCATTGTTTCATACCATACCCACACACACCGAATTCCACTATATCACATTTCCCTTTCTAAATGATTGTTAGGTATCTTTCTAAATGGGCTGAAGGATGATTCCACTTTAAAATTTTCTAAAATAAATTAGAACTTTAGGTAAATTTGTTAGACTTTGGAATTTTTCATAATGGATTGGCTCAGGTTTAAAACTAAAATAAGAATCTGGCCTTTCAGCTATAATCTTTGAATTTCTATTTTATTTTGATGTGATCAAATTCATTCAAAAAGAAATATTTTTAAAGGGTGTTTGATTTTTCTAATATCTCCCATTTTAAAAACTACGAACATCTTTTGTTTAACGGAAACACATTTCAGATTCCTTTTTAAATAGAATATCTTAAAATGAAAAGGCAACACAAAACAACAGCCAGAACAAAAACTTACTACAGATGTTTTTCGATTTATGACAGATTTGTGTCCCAATAAACTTATTGTAATTTGAAAATATTGTAAATTAAAAGTGTGTTTTGCTTAGAATATTTTGTATTTATGATGGGTGTATCCAGATGCAAACCCATCATAGAGTGAGGAGTTTATTGAATGCCTGTCAATTTGGCACCATTGTAAAATCCCAAAATCATTAAGTCTAATCATTGTAAGTTGGGGATTTTTTGTATTAGATGTGTGATATTGTAATTTAGATAAGGTTTAACTCACATGTGAAATCCTAAAGATGAAGGGTGATTTCTAGGCTATTTTTTCTTAGGGACTTCATAATCTGGAGCTATGCTAAGGCCTAACTTTAACACCATAGACACAAACATATTAATCATTAAAAAAGAAAGAAAATCAGCTACAAAAAAAAAAAAATCAGTGTAAGAGCAAGAAAAAATATTCCCCCTCTGCTGAAAATGTTGTAGCTAAACCCCTCAAAGTTCCCAGTTGAATAAATTACAGGACAAACTTCAGCACATCTACAGGACTGGTGTCAGTAGTGAACAACCTGGAGTTGTGAGCATCACTGGCACTTGAATCCAGGCCTTCTGCATCCTGGATAAACCTTCCTTTTACCTTCTGAACATCCTGGAGCATTCTTTCTTTTATAAGATCTCATTCATACTTGCACTCAGTGCTCTCTGGCTACCCCCTGGCCCTTTTAAAATACAATCTCAAGGGCGAAAGGTCACTTAGCACTTCCCTGTACTACGTGTGTCCATTTCAAATTTATTCCTCCCTCTCTCTAATTCTCCTTAAAATCAAAATGTCATCTTTGAAGTAATTCATGCCTTGCTTTGCGATACTATACCTGCTCCATACATTTATCCATCATTCTATTTTAATAGAATGCCCATTTAAAAAAAATTAGTAGTATCTGAATTTAATCTTACATTTAATGTGTTTAATTGATGTTACTGTGTCAATTGTGTAAAAACACTGGTGTTATGGAATTAAGAAAATGTAGTACTTGCTTATTGGCTTTTATCTCTAAAAGCATGTTTTCCTAAACAAAGTGTATATAACATTAGTGGTATATGAGTGACTTTAGATGAGGCATCAATAAATGTGCTATGTTATGTTAATAGTTATATGTATATTTTGATGTATGCCAGGAAAAATATATTGTGCACTTGACACTCATGATTTTCAGGCATAAAATTGCTTAGAATTAAACTAAGTTTTAAAAAAATGTTGATTTAAATTGGAGTGAGAAAAAATCCAAAGTAAATAATAGTGCAAATGGGACAGGAAAATCATGAGTTCCATAAGGACAAGGGATGTACCTACCTTCTTCATATTTGAATCTCCAAAGCTTCATAATTAGCACATTATATGTATTGCATTTCTTTGAATATTGAATGCTTTGTCTTATTTATGGTAGATATTATAATCTAAAAAATTTACCCCAAAGAGTGAAATGCTTGATCTATAAAAATACTTCTTCAGGAACAGAAGTATTTTAAAAGAAGAGCTTGTGATTCTCAATGATTTTTTTTTTTTTTTTAATGGCAAAGAAAACTTTAAAGCTACCACAATTGGATAAGGAAAGATCAAAATGTAGTCTGAACTTGACTGTGCCGAAACAAAGCCTGGGAGGACTTTTAAGTGCTGGGGTGAGCTGGAGACCAGAGGCCATCAGTGTTTGCTAATTGGCTTCACCCAACGGAAAAATGCATTTTCTCTTATTGTTGTGACAGGAGGTAGTTTCATAATTAAAGCAAGGCTCAGGTAGAAGTTAGGCTCCTACCATCCCACAGAATTGGGAAACAGCAGCACTATCTCCCTTGAAGTTTACATTTGAAAGAAATGGCTTCCAGGTCCTTGAGAAAGCCATTCCAGGGTTGTGAAACTGGTAAGAGGCTTTTAAAAATATTTGCATAACACAGAAAAGATTTACTATTGCAAGTTTTCTAAAGAAAGAAAGGCTCTAAGAAAGGGGAAATCAAAAAGAAAAAAAAAAAAAAAAAAAGAAAAAAAGAAAGGGGAAATCAGGGCCTGGAGTCAGAAAGAAGCAGGTAAGAAGTTTTTCCAAGCTGAGGAGAACCCTAAGGCCATGTTGATAAATGCCTATTTCTCATTATTTAAGAAGAGTTGTAAATGGCTAGGTGAATGTTTCAAAACCCATTGATTCCTATTGGGAAATTGCCTTAAGAATTTTTTTTAAATTGTACTTTAGGTTCTGGGGTACATGTGCAGATCATGCAGAACTGTTGCATAGGTATGCACATGGCAATGTGGTTTGCTGCTGTATAAGTGCGTGGAATGGCTTTAAGCGCTTCCACCACCACCAGCTTTGCTAATTGTTTCTTCTGCACACCTTAAGACTGAAGTTATTCACACTGTATTTCTTTAGAATGCCTGATCATCCCTGTTAAACTACCTGAGAATAAGCCTAAATCAGAAAATTACAAATTGTTACTTTATATAAACACATTTTCAACTACACGGTACATGGAGTAGACTGTAGACTTGACACTTAGGTTGTTTGTTAGGGTTATTGCTTCTACTTCCCTCTTTTTCTGGCATCTCTTATTCCTTACTTTGCATATAGCATTGAAGTCCAATGGGTTGAACACTGTGAGGATGATGTTTGGGGTCAATATCTTTTTCTTTTTTCTGTTTTTTACTTTTTTTTTTTGAGACATGATCTCACTTTGTTGCACAGGTGGGAGTGCAGTGGCACAATCCCAGCTCAATGTAGCCTCAACCTCCCAGACACAAGTGAACCTCCCACCTCAGCCTCCCAAGTAGCTGGGACTACACACATGTGCTAGCATACACAGCTAATTTTGTTCTTTTTTTTTTTTTTTGGTAGAGACGGGGTCTAGCTATTTTGCCCAGGCTGGCCTCTAATTCCCGTGCTTAAGTGATCCTCTCCCTTTGGCCTCCCCAAATGCTGGGATTACAGGCGAAAGCCACAGCACCTGGCCAATGCCTCCTTCTATCCATTGAAAGGCCTAGTGAGGGACCATAGGAGAACCAGTTCAAGAAATGCTTTGTGCTGCTTCAGTTTCAAGAAGGTAGAGACCCAATTCTCATAGATAGGTGTAGAGAAACGTTTTATCCCACTCCTGTGTGGTGAAATATTATTGTTAAGCAATAAAATTACTGCTAGACTAGAAATCAAGTGTCTTGTTCTCATGTATGCCCTGCCTTATTCTAATTCCTTCATCCTTTCTCTGTACCTCAGTCTTCTTTGCAGTAAAAGAAAAGCTTCATTTAGATGGTTTCTAAGGCTGACTTCCATCCTGAAGTTTCCTGAGCCTTTCATAGTTTAGCATGGTTAGACTATAGATGGGGTAAGGAGAGAATGTAAAATAAATGATTCTAGCGTCATTGCCCACCCACCTGTGTGTCTATTAGAAAAAAACCAAAATATTCCCAGCTGTCATCACGACAATTGATTCACTGCTGATTCCTTTGTTACTCTCTCTCACTTCTTTCCAAAATGATTTATTCCTGTCGTAAACAGACCTAGAGTAAGAATAAAAATAACCAGAATGATGGCTTCCATAAGCTCTCCCTGAGAGGCCTGGCAGTTTATATGAAATTGAATAGAATCCTTACAACAAGGAAGACATTAACCACAAAGAACATAGGCTGTGCAGGACATGCATGTGCGTGAGTGTATGAGTGTGTGTGTGTGTGTGTGTGTGTGTGTGTGTGTGTGTGTGTATGTTCAAAGCAGAATTGTTACAAGTTACAGAAAATAAGAATAGGTGAAACATATTCTCCCTCAGACGAATCCTTTAAAGTAAACTTTCAAGTAAAATTCCCAAATGGATCTAGATTACAGCCAACCACCTCCACCCTATCCCCAGTGACAAATACAAGACAGCTGCTAAATTTAACATGCCTTTACTGGAACACCAGTACCTCCTGCACAATAGCAGGCTATGTGCTGCCAGTCCACAGGATGTACTCAATTTCTGAATTGCTGCACAGCAGCCCTGCTGATCCTTAATCCTTGTGAATATAGCACTGACTTGTGGCCAAGACCTTCAGAGGATTGATTTTTAAGGGAAAAAATAGGAACAAAAGGAAAGAAAAAGCTCAGCGCAACATGTTAAGACACATCCTGTGAGGCAAAAATTTTGAGATGGGAAAAAAAAATGACTCAATAAATAAATTTAAAGACACGCAGTCTCCAATGTACAGATGGCTCCTGTTCTGAAAGTTCATTTGCAGATGAGTTGTTTCAAAATGGGAATGCATTCTTCCATAGAAACAATATTTTACTTTTCAGTTGGGTGCCCAGGTTAGGCCATAAGATCCTATTTAATCCAGAATGTGCCTTTTGTAAGTAATATACAAATGATATCAAATCCATCACTTATAATACTATCTTGACTGAAAAAATAATCATAAATGCAACGTACGTGCTGTTAGTCTGATTCATTAATTCATTGAACACCTAATAAGTTGTAGGTGAGACTACATGGCCAATGATACAGGCCTAATTCCTATCCTTATCAAACTTACTAAGATCATGATTGATATGCTTAGGTACTAGCAATATGTTCAACTGATGCTGACTGCAAAGAAGTCAACTGGATACTCCAATATACAGTGTTCATATGACTCAGTTAGTGGTGCCATTCTTATGTGTGGTACACATGGGAAAACAGAGAGCTGATTCAGTGAGTGACATAAAATATTGCATTATGGGTGTTAGCAACATATATCTGCATGGTCAGGATCCCAATTAGTGTCTATGGGCTTCAGGAAAACTGTCAAGAGATAGGTAGGTTAAGAATATCATGAGGGGAAAAGGCATTGACATATATGGTAGGCACTGATCCCTAAATGAGAAAGAGAACCATTTAGCGCTAATATATAAATTACTTCTTATGCTTGTCTTGGAGGGTTAAAGAACTCAGTCCCTAAAACTCATATTTGTCTCAAGTGTTTTGGATCTGTTGAATTTGTTTGAGGCATGGTAACTAGCCAGAGTTAAAACTGATTCTTCTTTTAGAATAAGCTTTACCTATTTCTTTCCCTATTTTCTTCAGCCTCTGGGTCTAGTCTCACTTGCGATCGTGGCAGGCACCATTATGGCTAGAACCTATTTGCTTTCTATTGGCAGTTTCCAACATCCTGCAGCAGACTCATTTCTCTTACATTTTAATCATATTAGAGCCCCCTTTAAGTTCCTGTCGACAGTCTCTCTGAACCCAGGAAATAATCAGGCCATCTCTGCGTGGCCTCCTTTTCCTGCATATTGTCTAGGTTTCCACCAATGACTGAGACCCCATCCAAGGTGATCCTTTAAAGTACCCTAGTAACGTTTTGTAATAGAAAAATGTTCTGCACGCACAAAGACAATTCAGTATAAACAGGCATCTTCTGAAGAAAAGGACTTTTTGCTCAAAGGGCACAAAAGCATTTAGAACTGCAGCTACTGTGTGGAAGACCTGGACTTCTTGCTAACATAGCTGTCTAAAGTGACTCCCAGTTAAGTTTTGGCTCCATACCATCTGCTCATTCCTCATGAAGAACTCAGGAAGTAGCCTCTGCACTATTTATTTTTTTCAATTTCACTGTGTCTTTCCTTCTCTGGCTTGATGCTGATGCCAAGAATAGTCCTGGAGCTTTCCTGTTACTTTATAATCCCAGAATTGGCCACTTTTGAAAATTCAAGGGGCTTTTCTGTTGCAAGAAAAGAAAAATAGCTATGAGCTCAAAGATTCCTGCCTGTCCTCTTTTTTTTTTTTTTTTTTTTTTTTTTTATTATTATATTTTCCCCTTAAACGCTGTAAAGGAAGACAAAGGGACACATAGGTGGCGGTAACAGTGGGACTCAGGATTTACAAAGGGCAAAGTTAAAAGTTGATTTCTTTATTTCAGAGGGAATTCAGACTTCATGGGCTCAGGGAATGAGTATGTCAGGAAGATATCCGTCCTTCATTGTGAATAAGCCCTGCTGAGTTGAAAATGAGGATATTTATTTCATAATAATTGTGACCACAGAGAGCAAGGGCATAGGGTCTTCAAGAAGAAAAGATGTTTCTAATTCTCTTGTCCAAGTTTTGCAAGTGAAGATATAGGGAAAGGGCAGTTAAGAACGAAATGAGGCCAGTGCCACAGAGAAATTATGAGGTGGTGATTAAGCTAAATAAATAAGAAAGACTAAATACTATTTAGCGGCTGGACTAGTTTGAGTTAATATAGATTTATTCTGCTATCTCACCTCAGAATGCAAGAAAACAAATCCAGTGCCTGGTAAGGCCCATTCAGGATTGTACTAGGACCTTTTCAATTCAGATATTAAGGGATGGCCCCTTGTAGGTTAAAGAGGTAATAACTTGGCTCAAGGTCACTGCTTTATACATATAATTTATATTCTGTACAACAAACCTGAAAGAAAGGAACTATTGTCTCCATTATAAAGAAGAGAGAACTGATGTTCAGAGAGGTTAAAAATAACTTGTTCCAGGTCACAGAACAAAAAGGTAGAACAACTTGAACCCTGGTTAGTTTGCTATGCAAAGCCATTTTATCACTATTGCCCATGCTGACTCTACACCTGCTAGCTGCAAAGCAAGCAACCAGATTAGCCTAGACCTGAGTGGGAAGGAGACAGGTTCTAAGCACTGTGATCCTACCTTTTACACTCTTGTTTGAATGTGTTTGTGAGTCTAGGGAAACCATCAAAATGTGGGAAGATAATAAACAACATAGAGAACTCTGGCTCCCTAATGCCATTTTTCTATATAGTCAAGCCAACATGGTTCACTTCCAGACTTCAAGTTATAGAATAAACAACTTCCTATTTATGTAATTCATGATTCACAGTATTCTTGCAGTTAAGCTTGATCACAACTTGTATGATAATAGGGCACCCTGTACAGCAGCAGAGTGCCAATTCTGGAGCAGAATATCTGGCTTCAAATCCCAGTCCACCACTGACTGGCTTTATGATGTTGAGTAAGTTCCCTAACCCTCTTTGCCATAGTTTCATCATATGTGAAACTTAAATGGATTTACTAGCTCAAGTGGATTTAATGAGGTAGAAGTCAATATTTGTAAGAGACTAGGAATTGCACCTGGCATGCTATATACAAAGGCTTCTTAAAATTTGTTTGTGTGTGTTTCATGTGTGTGTCTTTTAAATAGAATTGTTTCAATTTCCTCATGTAGTAATTTTAAAAATTGTAAATTTTTCTTTTTGTGGTTTTATAAAGTTTCTGTGTGTCAGACATACTCAGTTTCAAATATAAATAGCTGTCATATTATACTCCTTGTTTAAACTTACTAGTATTTTCTATCAACAAAATTAAAGTTTATATATGTGATGTACATATGTGTAATAAAGACCATTCAGTGTGATACATAAGTACTTATGAGTGACTTCTACTAACTCATTTTAATTCCTTCAGCACCTTCGAGAAGTATTTAAGGTGGCTATATCAACCTCATTTAACAGATGAAAAAAGAAAGCTTACTGACATGCTCAAAATTATGTATCTAGTGATAGAACTGAGAACAAATCCATATCTTTTGATACCAAATTAGTGTAGCTTATATAACATGGTAATATGCCATGTGGCAAATTTATATAATTTTCCTTTATTAATATTGTAATACTGACCTCTCATCAGTAGCCCCTAGTTGGTGAAATGACTTCAGTTATCTTTGATTAAGCATTTAACATACATTTAAGTAAATACTTAAAATGTTATAAATTATGATTGATCTAAACCAATATGGAAATGATCTTACTCAAATTTCCAGATTCCCTTGCAGCTGAGGTGGCCGTAAAACTCAGTCCAGGACAATGAGATTGGATTTCTGAAGGAATTCTGGGAACACGTTTGCTAATTTTTCTCCGTATACTTTGTTCAAAGTTCAGCCCTCACTTTTTGTGGCAGAAATCAATAAGTGAGTTTTATTAAAGATGGCGGAGGTATCAATTGAAAACAGAGCAGTGCTTGTGAATTTGGCAGCTTGAAGGATTCGTTCTTAACAAAAGTTGAGGTGATGAGTTCATTAGTGATGTGAAGAGATGGGTAGTCTATCAAAGTTTTTGTTGTTGTTTATTTATTTATTTTTTTTTGAGATGTGGTTTCACCACTTTGCCTAGCTTGGTCTTGAAGTTCTAGGCTCAAGTGATCCACCTACCTTGGCCTTCCAAAGTTCTGGAATTACAGGTGTGAGCCTCAGCTCTTGGCTGTCTATTGAACTTTGATTCAGAATGTAAGTCTTGGAAGTATTTTTTGCAGCATCAACTAGTGATGTCCATCAAAATGTAAAATGCACCCTTGAGAGCCAGAGATTTTACATCTAGGCATCTATTCTTAGCAGCATTGAAGTAGTGCAGATTAGAAATAATTTAAATTTCTCTCAGTAATGAAAATATGCATCTCTGCTATAGGATAGACAATCAATAAAAACACTGAAATAGCCTTAAAGGCTACTAACAGGAACAGTTGTCCAAGACATATTCTTAGTGAATGATTTTTTAAATGTCAAGATTTAAAAGAATAAATACAGTATATTTCAGTTATATATAAAAGCCCTGGCTAGGCACAGTGGCTCACACCTGTAATCCCAGAACTTCGGGAGACCGAGGCAGGCAGATTGCCTGAGGTCAGAAGTTTGAGACCAGCTTGGCCAAGATGGTGAAACCATGTCTCTACTAAAAATACAAAAATTAGCCAGACACGGTGGTGCATGCCTATAATCCCAGCTACTGAGGAGGCTGAGGCAGGAGAATCACTTAAACTGAGGAGACAGAAATTGCAGAAAGCCAAGATTACACCACTGCACTGCAGCCTAAGCAACAAATGCAAGACTCCATCTCACAAAAAAAGAAAAAAAGGCCATATATATATATATATATACACACACATATATATATATATGTGTGTGTATATATATATACATATATATATGTGTATATATATACATATATGTGTGTGTGTGTGTGTGTGTGTGTGTGTATACACACATACACTGTGAAGGGAAGGAGGCATTAGACAATGTTTAAAACATGCATTCTTCTGTATTTTTTGTGACTTATACAATGATAATGTGCTTATATATTTATATTATTTTTAAAAAAGGTTTTTTAAAAACTGTGAATGGTGGTAAAGAAAGCAGATATATAGTCTTGTAGAGATTACTTTTGAAAACCTATGTCAATAAAGACAACCACAGAAATTTGGTTATAGCTGAGAAAATTGGGGTTCAGATTTATTATTTTTTTAAGATGAAATACACTGTGTATATGTTAATTGGGAATGATTTGCTGGGTAGAAATACCATATTTCTTCAATTGTACAATACAGTTTTTTTCATATTTTAATGATTCTGCAATTGGAATATGTTTCATAATCCATAAAGTGAAGCATAGAGGATTGGCATTAGCTTCTATGAGTCATCCTGAGGCAATATTCACCAGAATCCCTTTTAGATTAAATTTTCCACTTGAGGTCTTTGAAGCTCACTTGTGTTCAATTCTTGGGCTCTTTCCCCTCCTCTTTTCATTCTGTGTTAAGGTTAAAATTGGCACATTCCATTGCTTTCCCTTTCAGTCTGGTAAGCTTTGTCCTCACATATCCTTACATTGAGGATGAAGGCCTTTGATGTTCAAGCATTTGGGGGATTTTTTATTAGCTTTCCTGTCTTGAAGCATATAATTTTTATCTTTGTGAAATGCACATAAAAGCTATCATAAAAGTGGAAACAAAAACAAATTAAGAAATATTGATGAGGATATAAAAAAACCAAAACCCTTCTGCATTGCTGGAGGATATGTAAAATGCTACAGAAAATGATATAGTAGATCTTCAAAAAATTAAACATAGAATTAGTATATGATACAGAAATTCTACTACTAGATATATATTTAAAAGAATCTAAGGCACACCCATGTTTACAGCAGCATTACTCACAATAGTGAAAAGGTAAAATATTTCCAAGTGTCAATCAACAGGTGACTGGATAAACAAAATGTGGTACATACATATGATGGACTATAATCATCCCTAAAAAGGAAGGAAATTCTGTCACATGCTATAGCACAGGTGGACCTTAATGAAATTATGCTAAGTGAAATCATCCAGTGACAGAGAAAACATAGTGTATGTTTCCACTTATCTGAGATATCTCAAGATATATCTCATGAGGTCAAATTTATAAGAGAAAACAGAATGATGGTGCTAGGGCAAAGGAGGTGAGAGTAGAGGAGAATGAGGAGTAATTGTTTAATGGACACATCATTTCTATTTGGGAAGGTGAAAGAAGTTCTGGAGATGGATGTTGATCGCACAGCAATGTGAATGTTCTTAATGTCACTGAACTAATTCATTTACAGTTAAAAATGGTTTACATAGTAAGTTCTATGTTTTTTATATGTTACCAAAATTAAAGAAAAATGAATAAATGTACATAAAGTAATGGCACAAACTATGTTTTATGGCAGCTTAGATTTAAAGTAATATTAAAAGCTCCAAAGAGAAAGGTAACACAATGCTTGAGAAGCAAGATTCAGCTCAGAAGTGCAGAACCTGGCCTTCAACAGGAGGAACTAAAGGTCCATCGGCAGCAGGGAGGGATAAAAGGTTGCAAGGGCAGATATGTTTACAGATGTATTAGTATGAAAATAAGGGAAATTCCCTCTAAGTGGCATCTTAAGGGAGTTTCCCTCTAAATGGCATCTTACTCTAAACAACATTTGAAATGAGGCCATCAGGTGAGAGGGAAGTGAAGGGAGTGGGTGTGTGACATGTGAGAAGAGACCCTAGAAGAAGCAGTTACCCCAAAGAATGGGAAGTTAGCCCCACAGAAAAACATAAATTGTCAGCAGTACCGAGCCCCCACTTGAGAACATAAAGTACAATCAGCCTGAATAATTTTTATTTACTCCAGCAAAGTTCACCTGTTTGTGTGCAAATAAGACGAAACATGGTTAGGCTACTTCAGGATCAAGGTTGTACAAGTTTAGAACAATGGCAAGAAGGAGGCAGGTGAGGAAATTGAGGATCATTTGCATATATGTATATATTTAAATGATTGTTAATTTCTTTCATTTTGAAATGGTGATAATAATAGATCTTACCTCATACAGTTGGGTAAGTTGAATGCAAAGCACGTAAAACTTTTCAAATAGTGTATCTGGTACTCAGAAAGTATTTAATAAACATCAAATATTGTTACTGTCATATTACCATGGGTTATGAAATATATTCTAGACAATGAAGAAAGTGAAGACAAGTGAAAGCTGATGAATAAGAAGAAAGCCGTTGGTCAGCGGCTTAGAGGTGTTGGTGAGAACAACAAAAAATATCATATTGAGGACTTTTGAGCAAACAAGCCAGAGCTAAAACTTTGAATGCCTGGAGAGCTTGACAAGAGGTTGGTGGGTAAACTAGGGAGGCAAAGAAGTGGGTAATATAACCTGTTAGCACATGCTTCAAATGAGCAAGAATTTGCAAAAGGAACAGGTTGTTACACTTGGAAACCGTCAATTTGAGCCAGGAGGAAGTTTGCTTCCCCTCCTGGCCCTAAGAAGCATGGCATAAAAGAGAAAAGAAAAACTACTTTGATTCCATTTGAAGAGAAACAGCTTCTCAAGGGACAGCTCATTTTCAGTAAAAACATAGACATGAAGGGAACAATCAGAGAAAAAAGTAATAATTTAAAGATGTTCACTGATTACGCACTTAGAGCTCAAAAGGATGGAGAGATAAAGTTTTAAGACAGGAACTTTTTTCTTTTTCTTTATGACAGATTGAGTCAGATCAGAAGAGGTTCATCAAGAATGGGAGGAGATGGACTCAAAGACAAACACCTCTTGTTTTAACGACTATAAATGGGAATGTGGCTGACATGCTTATTTTGATCTTTTAACAGGGTTAAGGTCTCAGACCTGATTGAAATACTGGGGAGTCTGAAAGCTGCTGCTTAAAGTTAAGGTAACTGGCAATTTAAATGATACACTATTCTGTGCTGTGTGTGTTCTGCCTATTCCATCATTTTAACTCTACATATATTTATGCCTTGTATCCTTGAATAGATTGGAGACTTCCTCAGAAAAATTATTTTCTTTTAAGTTTATCATACTTACTAATTTAGAGTACATACTCATATTTTTTTCTTAAATTGAATTCCTCATCATATAACGAGTACATACTCAATATATTTTCTTAAATTGAATTCCTTTATTACTTGGGTTATAGAAGAGACTATATTACTAGTTTTAAATTTATACTTGGCTGTCTGTTTATAAAAAATAATTTTAGAGAAAGAACCATATGTTCTCTGTTATTAATCTTGGTATGATAATATTTTATGTTCAAGAAGGAATATGGGATAGAAGAAGATCCCCATAACCAGACTATAGAATTAAATGGAAATGAAATATGAAGGGTATTGTATTATCTGCCTTATATTGTTGTTCCTTTTTTTCTGGCCTTTTTTTGAATATTTACACAGTTTGAGCAAGACCAAGGCTACTTGAAGATTGTTTTCTTTAAAACCTAATGATTCTTTTAGCACCTAAAGTACTGAAAATAATTTTGTACAAATGTGTTTGCCACTAGATTGTCTACAAGTGAGACACATTCTTGAAGATGAAAACAAATATTAGGGGGAAAAGGGCATGTAAATATGGGGAAAAGATCTGTTTCATCGCAGGAATTGAGTCTGATATCAGGTTCTGCAATAGCTTATTGCTGATATGTCCTGAATAATGTTTTGCCACAACTTTAGTCCCTGGGTTACTTCTGATTCAAACCTTTGGCACTCTACCATCGTAACCTCTCCTGCACAAGGAACACAAACATTCAATGAGCATAGTTCCACAAATTGAAAAAAAAAGTTATAAAATTCTTAATACAAATATTCCTAGGATGTGTTAACTGTTATATATCAGAGTACTTTCTTTCCTTAGATGTATCATTAAACAATATAAATATAAATAAAAGCCTTTGTAAATGCATTTGATCACATTACAAACCTTATTTGAAAATTTGGAGTAATTTTGATATTTGTATTTTTTTCTTTTTTCTTTAGTATTAAAAGAGGGTATATCAAGGTGCTTTGATTAGTGTCTTATTTTTTCCTTTCTCAACAAAACTTGAGTAAAGTATTCAACAATGATAGTTACTGCCTTCATTTTTAAAAACACTCCACTATCGACTGCTGGCAAAATGTTCATTAAATTCAACAAATATCGTTAACATGTATTAAATAGTATTATTTTGGGAAAGGAAAGTAAATCTTGGGGCCCCCAAATCACGAAGCTAAAGAGAAAAGTCAAGCTGGGAACTGCTTAGGGCAAACCTGCCTCTCATCCTATTCAGTCACCCCTCTGCTCAGATAAATGCATACCTGATTGCCTCATTTGGAGAGGCTAATCAGAAACAAAAAAATGCAACTATTTGTCTCTTACCTACCTAAGCCCCTCACCACTTTAAGTTGTTCCATCTTACACATATTGATTGATGTCATCTGTCTCCCTAAAATATATAAAACCAAGCTGTGACCGTACCACCTTGGGCATATGTCGTTAGGATTTCCTGAGGCTGTGTCATGGGCATACGTCCTCAACCTTGGCAAAATAAACTTTCTAAATCAATTGAGACCTCTCTCAGATTTTTGAGGTTTATAATTTGACAGAAGATTTATATTTCGGTTATTGAAATGCAATCAGAAAAATATTAATATCAACTGCCAGATATTTTATCTTTACATAAATAAGAAAAATAATTTGAAAATAACTAATTTAACACTTTCAAAAAAGTTATCTTAGCCCAGTCATAGATTAGCAAATTCGTTAGCAGAGTCATTGATATTTTAAGTCAAATTATAGTAAACTTTATCTTTATTGTATCTGTACTTTCACACATAAAATAGTTTAAGAAAATGAACTATATAACCTCAACCTTTTTAAGGCTTATAAAATTATTATGCATGAAGACTTTAAGGGTCTAGTAAAATAAGTAGTTCATATTATGTGATTTCTAGATAAATAAATACCATAAAACTCTCAAATTTTCTGCTAGAACTAATAAAAATAAATACTTCTTTATGCTCTCAATTTTGCTACCTCTTAAAACTCCAAATATCTGTTAAAACTTAGTGAAAAACGGCTATAAACTTGCCTTGATTTTGTGATTTTGATTTGAAAGTACCTTAATGAAGTGGCATAAGCATTTGATTTTCCCTGTTTTACTTAGTGAACATTTAAATGGATTTTTTTAAACTGCTGAATAGCTCTGAAAGAACTAAGGTTCGTTATTTTCAAAAGCAAAATGCTCTTCCCTCACTTTAATAGACACTCATACAATTAAAAAGCAAGCACAGCCATCCAGATGAGCAATCAGCAGCAAAGGGAAAAGTTATTACAAAATTGCTAATTATCAAAATAGGCAATTATAGTTTAGACCGACTTTCTGAAACACTGCTAACATATGTGTAAGACTAAATGGTAAAATGACTTGGGGATATTAAAAAAGAAAATGCTTGTTACTTTACTTTCAATAAGCCACTCACATGTACACAAACTCATTCAAACCACATCTTTATGAGGCAGATAGTGCTGTTCCCATTTCACAGTTGAGAAAACTGTAGAGGAGAGTTGTAGTAACTTCTGCAAAGCCACAGGGTTGGTAAGTGGTAGAGCTCAGATCATCAGCCAAGTCATTCTGAATCCTGATGTCCTTGTTTCTTTGTGATCACACAGAGCCCTGTCTGTGTAGACACATGGAGTACTATGATAAACAAAACCAAAAATTGGAAGATTAGAATTTCACTGCAAAAGTGTTGGATGTGTGAGGCTCTTGGCACTCTGTCTGTGCTACACTGTGGTTCTTCGGCAGGCCTGTCGACAAGAATGTTATCTGCAGTCAGCAGTTCTAGCACTGCACAGAGACAGGGAAAGAATATCTGCTTTATATCAACATGCTTGCTTGCTTCCTAGACTTTCTGTTTGACAGTATTTACTTGAAAGTGACCTCTGCCAGAAATATAACAGGCCTCATTCAATGATAGAAAACTCAACATATAACATGGTTCTTCCATTCATCCCAAGGAAAGTTACAGCTGTGGTCTTGTCACAGGAAGACTATCACTTCAGCTCTTTCCAATTAAACAAACTTCTTACTCGTGTACATTTTCTTGTTGATCTATCTATTTGCTTTTCTTATCTACAAGTGTTTCTTATAATGTTAAAAATAAATTGGGCATAATTCTTTCTCTTAAGAGAAATCAGCATCTCTCTTAGTATATATAGCTGTATAACACATCACTCCAAACCTTGGGGCTAAAATAATCACTACTACCAATTTTTATTTTATTTTATTATTATTTTTTTATTGCATTTTAGGTTTTGGCGTACATGTGAAGAACATGCAGGATTGTTGCATAGCTACACACATGGCAGTATGATTTGCTGCCTTCTTCCCCATCACCTGTATCTGGTATTTCTCCCCATGCTCTCTCTCCCCAACTCCCCACCCCCTTTTGTCCCTCCCCTATTTCCCCCCAACAGACCCCAGTGTATGACGCTCCCCTCCCTGTGTCCATGTGTTCTTATAGTTCAACACCCGCCTATGAGTGAGGACATGTGGTGTTTGATTTTCTGTTCTTGTGTCAGTTTGCTGAGAATGATGGTTTCCAGGTTCATCCATGTCCCTACAAAGGACACAAACTCAGCAATTTTTATGGCTGCATAGTATTCCATGGTGTATATGTGCCACATTTTCCCTGTCCAGTCTATCACTGATGGGTATTTGGGTTGGTTCCAAGTCTTTGCTGTTGTAAACAGTGCTGAAATGAACATTCGTGTGCATGTGTCCTTATAGTAGAACGATTTATAATCCTTTGGTTATATACCCAATAATGGGATTGTTGAGTCAAATGGAATTTCTATTTCTAGGTCCTTGAGGAATCACCACACTGTCTTCCATGATGGTTGAACTAATTTACACTCCCACCAATAGTGTAAAAGCATTTCTATTTCTCCACATCCTCTCCAGCATCTGTTGTCTCCAGACTTTTTAATGATCTCCATTCGAACTGGCGTGAGATGGTACCTCAATGTGGTTTTGATTTGCATTTCTCTGATGACCAGTGATGATGAGCATTTTTTCATATGTTTGTTGGCCTCATGTATGTCTTCTTTTGTAAAGTGTCTGTTCATATATTTTGCCCACTTTTGAATGGGCTTGTTTTTTTTGTTTTGTTTTGTTTTGTTTTGTTTTGTTTTGTTTTGTAAATTCGTTTTAGTTCTTTGTAGATTCTGGATATTAGCCCTTTGTCAGATGGGTAGATTGCAAAAATTTTTTCCCATTCTGTTGGTTGCCGATTCACTCTAATGACTGTTTCTTTTGCTGTGCAGAAGCTGTGGAGCTTGATTAGGTCCCATTTGTCTATTTTGGCTTTTGTTGCCAATGCTTTTGGTGTTTTGGTCATGAAGTCCTTGCCTATGCCTATATCCTGAATGGTTTTGCCTAGAGTTTCTTCTAGGGTTTTTATGGTGTTAGGTCTTATGTTTAAGTCTTTAATCCATCTGGAGTTAATTTTAGTGTAAGGTGTCAGGAAGGGGTCCAGTTTCTGCTTTCTGCACATGGCTAGCCAGTTTTCCCAACACCACTTATTAAACAAGAAATCCTTTCCCCATTGCTTGTTTTTGTCAGATTTGTCAAAGATCAGATGGTTGTAGATGTGTGGTGTTGCCTCCGCGGCCTCTGTTCTGTTCCATTGGTCTATATCTCTGTTTTGGTACCAGTACCATGCTGTTTTGATTACTGTAGCCTTGTAATATAGTTTGAAGTCTGGTAGTGTGATGCCTCCAGCATTGTTCTTTTTGCTTAGAATTGACTTGGCTATGCAGGCTCTCTTTGGTTGTATATGAAGTTTAAGGTGGTTTTTTCCAGTTCTGTGAAGAAGGTCATTGGTAGCTTGATGGGAAACTACTACCAATTTTTATCCTATCTTGCCATTTTGGACAGGAATTTAACTGAGTAATTTGGTGCCATGTGACATTAAGTTGGGATTTATTTCCAGTTAATGTCTGTTCTGGTCTGCCAGATGCTTAATGCTTTACTCAAATGCCTGGCACCTTCTTGGAAACAGGTAGAAGACTGGGCCAGCTCGGCTCTTCTTTCTTTTTATGTGGTCTCACAGTCTCTACACCTGCACTCTCCAACCAGGGAGTCCAGCTTCTTACAAAGAAATTAAGACTTCAAAAGAGAAAGTTCAAAAAGCTCCAAGTCTGAACTGCAAGCCTTGTCTTATTACCTTTGCAATACATCTCACAATGGTAATTAATAATTATCAATTCATTTTTTAATGTGTGTTGTGCTATATTGTAAGGTCCATAAAAACCAGGACAATGTTTGCAGTCATTCTGCTGTGTCCCATGTGTTTATCAGAGTGTCTTGGGCACAGCAATAAATATTTGATGAATGAATTAATAAATAAATATTTCAGCCCAGGTGTGGTGGCTCATGCCTGAAATACCAGCACTTTGGGATGTTGAGGCAGGTGGATCCCCTGAGATGAGGAGTTCGAGACCAGCATAGCCAACATGGTGAAACACCGTCTCTATTAAGAATACAGAACTGGGTATAGTGGCACACGCCTGTAATCTAAGCTACTTGGGAGGCTGAGGCTGGAGAGTCACATAAACCTGGGAGGCAGAGGTTGCAGTGAGACAAGATTGCTGCCACTGCACTCCATTCTGGATGACAGAGTGAGACTCTGTCAAAAAAAAAAAAAAAAAAAAAAAAGAACAAATGAATTAAATATAGAAGTTTTAACAAAAGAAGTAGAAAAGCATAGCACCTAAAATATGGTAATTATTGATTGTCCCTTGAACAGGATCATTTTTGAGATAGCATGAATTTCTTGTTGAATTATTTTATGATAAAAATATTACCATTTTTAAAGTACATGCTATATGCCAGTTTTTTTTTTTTTTACAAAAGTCATCTTATTTTTTTTTTAATAATAACTCTAAAAGGTAGATATTATTTTCATTTTGTAAACAAGTAAACTATGACTTAGGGTAAAGAGACTTGTCTAAAATCACAGAGCTATTCAAAATATCATATCATATTCTGATCTTCTACCTGGTTATGAGGTGATAGGGGTTGACTAGAGGCGGGTTTTAATGTTACACTGTCCAAGTCAAGTGCAGACCCCAGATACTTTACTTTGCATATCCTGAAAAACACTCTGAATCAAACACCCAACCTATTGATTCTGGTAGCTTTTGAGTAACCTTAACCATTGAAAATGTAGTAGTTAGCCCCTATTGGACAAGTAAAAGTGGTGTGGCAAAGATTCAAGGTGCAGGAATGTGTTTATTGATATTCCCTGAGGTAGCTTTCAGTAGAAGACCCATATCCATAGAGAAGACATGAAAGGCCAGCTGCTCAAATGGCTTATTCTGATTCGTAATGAGTAACAGGTTACTATGTGGTCCTGTATATACTTCCCTGCCATGATCTGGCAAATGTAGGCCCTTAATGTTATTTTATAACCTCTGATTAAGACCTGTTTTAGCACATTTTATTAGACTATCTACCAAAATTCTGTTTACAAAATCTACCAAAAGCTCTGGCTGACTCTCAATAAATATAAGGACAAACTCTAGCATAACATAAAAGAACTGATGAAAATTTGAGCTGCCTTCCTAAAATAGAGTTTACCATTTGCATCCAACCAAGTTTAAATTGCCTACTATAACAAACAAAAAAATCAGTTCTCTTTAGAAAAATATAACAGAATCTACAACATAATATCCAGACTGCAATCTTAAATTAGCCAATGCAAAAAAACAGGAAAATCTGACTCATTCTTAAGAGAAAAGACAATCACCAGATATCTACCCTGAAATAATCCAGATGTTTTCTTGAGTATCCAAGGATTTTCAAAGAAGATGTTATAACTATGCTTGATCATGTAAAGTTAAATTTTCTCCAAATAAATGAAAAGCTAAGAAATATCAGCAGAAAAATAGAAACTATAAAAAATAGTTAAAAATTCTAGAAGTGAAAAATACTAAAAGCAAAAACCAATAAAAATTTATTGGATGGATATATTCAAGTGTCAAGGGAAAAAGTTCATGGGAATAAAAATTGATGAATAAAAATAATCCAATACAGGCTGGGTGCGGTGGCTCACGCCTATAATCCCAGCACTTTGGGAGGCCGAGGCGGGTGGATCACGAGGTCAAGAGATCGAGGCCATCCTGGTCAACAAGGTGAAACCTCGTCTGTACTAAAAATACAAAAATTAGCTGGGCATGATGGTGTGTGCCTGTAGTCCCAGCTACTCGGGAGGCTGAGGCAGGAGAATTGCTTGAACCCAGGAGGCGGAGGTTGCGGTGAGCCGAGATTGTGCCATTGCACTCCAGTCTGGGCAACAACAGCGAAACTCCATCTCAAAAAAAAAAATAAATAAATAATAATAATAATCCAATACAAAAAACATAGAAAAATATTGAACAAAAAATCAATGAACACACAAGGAATGTGATAAATAATGTTGAAAGATCCAACATACATTTATTCAGAATACTGAGAAAAGAGAAAATGAGAATAAATAATTGAGAAAATAATGGCCGAAAACTTTTCAAAATTGATGTAACATGTTAATTTATAAATGCAAGAAGCTAGTGAACTGTAAACAGGATAAATACAAAGAAAATCATATCTTCTTATCTCATGGTAAAACTGCTGATTAACAAAGATATAAAGCAATTTTTGAAAGCACCCAGAAAAACTTACCACGTTACATATAGGAGTGCAACAATTTGAATAACCATCAATTTCTCATCAGAAATGATAGAACTATAGAGGCCAAGAAATAGTAAAACATGTTTAAAGTGCTGAAAGAAACAAAACAGAACAAAACAAAACAAAACTTTGATCCAGAAGTCTATATCCAGCAAAATATCCTTTAAAAACTGTATTAATCTGCTCAGGCTGCCATAACAAATTAATACAGACTGGGGGGCTTAAGTTACATAATTTTTTTTTTCACAGTTCTGAAGACTGAAAGTCCAAGGTCAAAATATAATTAGGGTTGGTGTCTGGTGAGAGTGCTCTGCTTAGGTTGTAGATGGCTGACTTCTTGCTATCTGCTGGTATGGCCTTTCCCTGATGCTTGCAGTTGAAGAGAGAGAGAGAGAAAGGGAGAGAGAGAGAGGGAGGGAGGGAAAGAGAGAGAGAGAGAGATAGAGAGAGAGAGATCTGTGTTGTTTTTTCTTGTAAGGACACTAGCTGTATTAGATCAGGGCATAACTCTCTGACTTCATTGACATTAGTTACTTCCTTATTCCAAATACAGCCTCACTAGGGGTCAGGGCATCAATATTTGAATTTGGGTGTGTGTTGAGGGCTGAGAGGGGCAGGGAACATATGTATTCAGTTCACAACAAGAATAAAGGCAACATTAAGACATTTTTAGATATAAGCAAACTTGGATAATTTATTGCCAGTAGATTTACACTATAAGAAATGCCTAAAGGAAATTGTTTAGGTGGAAGGAACATGAGACTAAAGGGAAATTTGGATCTTCACGGAAGACAAAAGAGCTTTAGAAGTAATAAATATCTGAGTATATATAATTTTTTTCCTCCCAGTTTCTTTAACGTATGCAGGACTGTTGAAAGCAAATATGTATATATATAT
>NW_022436942.1:49465227-49526665 GCF_009761245.1 Sapajus apella
GTATATATATATAATATATAAAAACTTTGTTTTGTGGGATTTATAATATGTATACAGGAAATACATAAGACAACAATAACATAAAGGATGGAGGGCAATATAAATGAAGCTCTGTGGTTGCAAAGGTCTTATATTTTAATGCGAATATAATACTAACTCTACGTAGGCTACAAAATATTAAAGACATGTTTGTAATCAATATAGCAATCACTAACAATATAAAATACAGGCCTATAACTGAAAAGATACCAAAGCCATCTTGAAGGTATTCCCACTGAATGAATTAGGACCACTTTGTCATAAAAGTCAAGTTTTAGTGACATACTTATTGCATAAGCCCCCAATGTCATCAATAACAGAAAGTGGATCTAAACTTTGCCACATCTGCCACCCAAGTTTGTGAATGAATTACTATTCTGTTCATTCTGCAATATCCTATAATCTATTTTTTCCCCAGGAAAAAGGTGTATACTATTTGGACCTAAGAGTTTATTGCCTGACTAATTTATTAGTTCCTATAATCCCTTCAAGATGTTAGTTGCTTCAATCATTCTGCAAATATTTATTGAGCTACCACTATGTGCCTGGCACTGCTCTTGCCCTATTGCCATGTTACAATGCAGAAAAAAAGCCCTTTCAGCAAGCAGTGCTGAAAATCAATTTAATGGTCAAAAAAGTATCATCCCTGGCCTTGTGGAATATACACAAGAATTAAAACCTTAACCTTACTAAAGCTTTCAGGTCTCAGAGACAAACCATCATAATGGTAGACTAGGGGTTGGGGTCACTGTGGTGAGAAACTGTGAGCCAAGGTTGTCTTCACAATAACATCATTACATTCTTCACAGCCTAAAAAAGTCTCTCCCATTTAATTCCACTCCTAATACACAGTTTCAGAGCCAAGAAAAATAACATGCTCACTCACCTTGTCTAAAGCGGATTTCTGATTTTAAACCGAACTGAAACAATTAAACTTTTGGTAAAGTAGTGTTTTTTCATAAAAAATTCCTGTGGCATATTTTTTATTAAATATCCACAAGATAGCCAGCACTAATCTAGGCCCTGGAAATCCAGTTGAAAGCAAAGCACACAGTTTTTGCCCACAGAGTTTATACACTAGTAAGGGGAGATAAATTATAAGCAAGCAAATGAATAAAAGCATATGTCCTGTATTACAGTGTGTTGAGAGATAACACAAAGTAATGCCTTCGTGAAAATAAAAAGCAGTGGAGGGATTATGTGAGATTAGATAATCATCTCAAGCAAACACTTCTATGAGGCATAATAAGCCTCAGGAGTGGCAGGTGTTCATGAGCACTTTACATGCATACTTGACCTAGGACATGAACTATGTAGAGAGCAAGTCAAGGCAAGATTATGGAGAAAAGATTTCAAGCCCATGGAGGATCAAGGGCCAAGGCAGGAAGGAGCTTGGCTCATTTACAGAACTGAAAGAGAGGGTAGCAGGGTCTGGATCATGTGGGATCTTGCGGGTTTATTGAAGACTTTAGAGTGCACTCTGAGTGCAATCGTGCAATCGGAAACAACTGGAGGATTTTAAGCAAAGGAGTGATATGATTGGATTTACATTTTTTAAAAAGTCAATCTTGGCACTTGGAGAGATTGGATTAAAGGGAAATAGGAGTGAAGTCAAACTGACAAATCAGAAGGCTATTGCTTTGATTCAAACAGCAGATGATGGCTGCTTGAAACAGGATAGTTGTGGTGGAATTTCAGGATGTCTGGGATCTCTTCCTCCTCTGAATTCCTGTAACATTTTGTTTATACCCCTTTTTTTGGTACTATAGCAGTCCTGTACTCCCATTTTAGACTCTTTTGGAAGAAGGAACTAAATCTTGCTCACCTCTATTTTCTCTTGGTTTCTGAATATATTTTATGTAGCAAGTAGCCAATGATTGTTTATGCAAAATAAACAAAATTATATTATTCTCCTTTGACACTTGCATCGTTACATGAAAATGTACATACTGTATTTGGGTAATAAAAGTTAAGAATACAATATTTCTTATGTTTTTTAAGGTTTAAATCATATAGGATTTTTTTTAGTTTGGCTTTATTTTTATTCCCTTGTATAATACTGCCAAGTATGAATTTTATATCTACTCTTGAGTTAAATCAGTACAAACAAAGCTTCAAGCAATTTTTAAGTGGAGGAAAAATGTATTTTTCACTGTCATATCTTAAAAATAACTGAGCCAATTTAATTTACTTTCTAAAGTGAGAGCATTGGGAAAGAAATGGTAGTGATGAGATGTGAAGCAAATAAAATAAATAACAAAACTGTATGTCCTGCGCATGTATCCCATTAAAAAAATAAAATTTTAAAAATAAAAAAATAAATTAAAAAAACTTTTTTCATAAGACCAAGGCTAACATTTCAATTGCAAGCAAATTTCTTGAATGTTGTAAACAAGATGGAAATTGAAATAAAAATTATTTTCGACTTTGAAGAGAAGCTTCTGCAGTTTAACATCAAAGGTCCTAAGCTAAGATAAGTCATCTGGGTTTTGAAAGAGCAATTCAAGAAACCACTGCTTGAGGAAGATTATGAATACATCTGATACATCTTTAGCAAGAAAAGATTGTGAAAACATATTGTGGAAAGAGAAATATAAGAACATCAAAAGTTGAATCTAATGGTCTATATTGGTGTACTGTTTTCCTTTACTGATTATAACCTCTTATCCTATTCCCTATCCACCTGTCAATAAGCACCTCATCTGCAATAAGGTTATTCTGTCCTCTATAATAACAATTACCCCATCATATACATTATGCATATATCCAAAAAGAATCACATGGATTCCATAATATTTGGAAACACTCATTGAAAAAAAATTCAGAAGTGAGGAACTAATAAAAAGGTGGACTATAAAGGAAATATCCATGATATATTAACTCATCTGAAAAGTATTCTGTGGAAAAAATACATCATAAGGGTATGAGCTAACTGTTGGCCAAATGGAAGAAACAGGAAGGAAATGCTTATTGCAGATTTATTTGGAGAAAACCGGTCAGCAGCAGCTAAAACAAATGCTAATGACATATTTCATGTTGTGTTATGAAAGTGGTTTTTTATCTTTCATCAAAGTCACATTATTGCCCTTATGATAATCTACTGTCTTATGTGCACTTTGAGAACTGGTGCTCAAAGTTAGCAAATTTCTCCTTGTAAAGATGGTTATACCAAAACTTACTTCTGCTTATTGTTCAGATATTGCTCAGCAAAACTTTTCTGACTAGTAGAAATTTATTTGTTACATGCTCTCTTGGGACTGAGATTTTTAGATCCACTACCATGGTTATTTGTTAATGCTATCTCATTCACCAAACTGGTGGGTTTGACTGACATTGGCATCTCAAAACCTAGTAATAGATACTTCATAATATTTGGCAAATGAATGAATGAAGTGCATTTATGCCTTGAATTTCTTAGCTTAATTTTTTGGCTGAAAGAATTGCCAGATAGAAACAAGTTCTCTAGCAATTATAATGAATATGTTTTCTACTATACAATTGCTTAAAAGAGATTTTTTTCAATAAATAGAGAAATTTTGACAAAATATTTTATGTTTGTGTTAAATATATCCAGAATCAAAATTTATATTGGCATAAGAAAGGGCTCATCTTTTTAAGCGCCCGTGTAACCAAGATGGACCAAATACTGGGCCATAAAAATTTTAAAAATTGAAACCTTGCAGCCTGTGTTCTCTGAACACAACAGAATCAAACTGGAAATCAATAACAGAAAGAAAATAGAGAAATCTTCAACCTCTTGGAAGCTAAACAACACATTTCTAAATAATCCAAGAACCAAAGAGGAAGTCCCAAGGAAATAAAAAACACTTTCAACTCAAAATGGATTATGGACTTAAGTGTAAAATGTAAAACTATGAAACATTTATAAATAAGAAAAAATCTTTGGAATCTAGGACTAGGCAAAGTTATTAAACTTGACACCAATAGCATGATTCCTGACAGAAAAATTCATAAATTGGACCTCATCAAATTTATATCCTTTTGCTCCATGAAATACCCTGCTAAAAATACAAAAAAGAGAAGCTACAGAATTAGAGAAAATATATGCAGACCATACATATCAAAAATACTAGTATCTAAAATATATGTCTATATATTCCATATTATATGTGGAATATAATTTATTCATATCATATATGGAATATAATATATATCTCAAAACTCAACAGCAGAAAGACCATCCAATTACAAAACAAGCAAAGATAGGAAAAAACATTTCACCAAACAGTATACACAGGTGGACAATTGCACATAAAAAGATGTTCAACAATATTAGTGATTAGGGAAATGTAAATTAAAACCACAATAAGATGCTGCTGTTCATCTATCAAATGATTAAACAAAAAATAGTGACAATGCTAAATGCTGGTGAGGAAACTGAGGAGCTGAATTGCTTATACATTGCTAATGGCAATGTAACTACTGCTCTGGAAAGCAATTTGGAGGTTTCTTTAAGAAAAAAATGAGTATTATATAACCTAGAAAATGCATTCTGGGTGTTTATCCCACAGAAATGAAAACTTATTTTTATATAAAAACCTGTACACAAATGTTTCTAGAAGCTTTATTTGCAATAGCTCTTAACCAGAAACAACACAGCTATCCTTCAATAGGTATATGGTTAAACTGTAGTACATATCATGGAATATTACTAAGCAGTAAATAGATTAATCTCCAGAGAATTATGCCAAGTAAAAAAAAATCAATCCAAAAATGTTTTATACTTTATGAGTTTATTTATACATCATTAGTGTAACAATAAAATTACAGAAATGAAGAACAGATTATTGATTGGCAGTGATAAAAGAAAAACTTAGTGATATTTAAATTTTAAAGAATTACTGCTCAAATAAACTCTTTAAAATTTAAATGTGCCCAAGTTTTTCTTTTATTATATCTGGTGTCAGAAGTGAGAATCTGAAGTTCACTACCCACTGAAGACATCTGGGAGCAACAAGCAGGCAGGTGTAGACCCTCTACTGACCTCGTGCTCACAACATCTTGCTGCACATTTGGAATTCATCACTGGGAGCACCCTAGGATACAAGAGGCCCACAACTTCTGTTGATTCTCCAAGTTTACTTGAGCATTTTTTTTGTTCAACTGAGTTTAAAAGTTGCAATAGAAATAAAACTGGATCTGGGAGGGAGGCTTCAGATTTCTGACTAGGTCAAGGAATCTGAGACTTCATATCAGAACCTCTAGTTAAATAGATAAATCTTATGAAAATTTAGAATTATTTTGGCCACAATGAAGTTGTAACTCAAACTAAATTGCTCATCTATGGGGGAAAAAAATTGTGAACACTTCAGAAACAATGGGATGTATTTTGGATTGGCATGTAGATGCTTCTAAGCTTTGTCTGTCTTTCTATCTTCCTCTGTACTCCGAGTCTGCTGACGTTTTCACTGGTTTGCTTGCCTTCCCCCAACAAAGGATGGCAGGAGAAATAGCTAGATAAGGTATTGCTAATGTTAGGCTCTCAGATCAACCAGGTATGCTTTTTTTGAGACAGGGGCTCGCTTTGTCAACCAGGATGGAGTGCAGTGGTACATTCTCAGCTCACTGCAGCCTCGTCCTCCCAGGCTCAAACAACCCTCTCACAAGCCTCCCAAGTAGTAGGATTACAGTCATATGCCACCACACCTGCCTAATTTTTTATTTTTATTTTTTGTAGAAACAGGATCGCACAATGATCCCCAGCCTGTTCTTGAACTCCTGGACTCAAGTACTTAGTAATCTAGTTAAATCCATGCTGATAGGTCCCAGAAAAGTTCAAAATTGGACACAAGCGTGAGAATGGTATTGCCTTGAGGATATTAGTGAATACAAACCCCTATTTGGCCCATGTACGAGCCAGAAAAAGGCAGACAGACAGACACAGACACACACACACGTCTTTTAAAAGCCATTTCTAAAGTGTTTCCTGTCCATGCTGACTGGTCAATCAACTAGACCTGCAGACAAAAGAAAGATAAATTGCTACTGATGCCAAAGCCCGCTTGGAGAGTGTATTAGTCCATTCTCGCAATGCTATAACCAACTACCTGAAATTGGATAATTTATGAAGAAAACAGGATTAATTGACTCACAATTCTGGAGGCTGTATAAGAAGCATAGATGGGGAAGCCTCGAGAAACTTACAATCATGGCAGAAGGTGAAGGGGAAGCAGGCACATCTTCACATAGCAGAGCAGAAGAGAGAGAACAAAGGGGGAATTGCTACACATCTTTACACAACTGGTAATGACGATTAACAGATTGTCACTAAATATCTGAGTTATTTATAAGTTAAAATACTTTAGTATTAATTGCTGAACCTAAGTTTAAAATATGTATATTTTGCTATCTCGTTTTTCATATGGAATAGAGAAGTTAATGTGTATAAATCTATTAATCAAAGCCATAAAAATTGTATTATGGGAGGATGTTTATCTACAAAATGCTAATCTAAAGCAGTTAACAATGCTTACCAGTTTTTACTAAAAATTAAAGTTACTAAAAGTTAAAAATTCTGATTATTATATGTAATAAAAACTTCTAGAAATAATAAGGGAATGACTGTGCATGCAAGGGAAATAGGCATGTTTTAGAAAGAAAGAAGCATACGGATGCTATTTGGTTAAAGAAAAAAGAGAGTAGTTTTTGTCCTAGAGTGACTAATTGCTCCACAATTAAAAAAATAAAGAATATAGGACAAACTGAATTTTTATAAAAAAGTTATAGAAGGTTGGAAAAAAGAAAATTTGAAAGCGGAATCTCATGTGCAGTGACGCTAGCTATAATTGAATGAATTTATAAGAAGTGCTTCAAAAATGAGCCATAAAATCAAAAGTACACTGGTACAAAACTAGAAGCTGGATTTTTCACTGTTAAACAAAGTAAAGTGTCCTTGGTAAAATGCTTTCCTTACCTTTAAGTAATTGGCCCAGGAAACAAGGAGTTGTGTTTTTTCAACATGATGTCTTGTACTTCATGTTGGCTGTTATTAGGCCTTTGATAACTGAAAAAGCGAATCATCTCAATATTAGAATAACTAAGTTTTTTGTACAACTCTGCAACCTTCCTGTCCTTGCTTTTGTTTCAGAATAAACTGCTGATCCTGTTTAATCAAGTGTTTTAGACCCTTTGACAATTTTTACAAACTTCTCAAAATAAAACTCTAATTTAAGTCTGTTTGTCCTCAAAATAACTTTGGAACATACCAGAGGGTTTCTGTAATGTTTGAAAGAATCTTTAAAAGAGAGATACAGTAGTCCTCCCTTTATCTGTTTTTCTCTTTCCAAGGTTTTATTTACAGTTAACAGTGGTCCAAAATTAGGTGAGTGTAAGACAATAAAACATTTTGAGAGCAAGAAAAAGAGCACATTTACAGAATTAAAAATTGTTCTATTTTACTATTAGGTATTATTGTTAATCTGTTGCTTTGCCTAATTTATAAATTAAACCTTACCTATGTATGTGCGTATAGAAAAAGAATCATAGTACTCATAGAGTTCAGTACCATCTATGATTTCAGGTATTTACTGGGAGTCTTAGAACATATCCCCCATGGCTAATAGGGACTAGTGTATAAAACTTATTGGGTTCATTTAATATGTTAAATTATATGGGAAGCATTGCCAAATGAGAAAAGATATTTAACATTCTTTGAGTTGTGTGTTAACCCATATGGATACATTGCTAATATGTATTCCAGAAACTGTAGAAAATTTTTAGAAACCTGATATGTTATCAATCATAATTTTGGTTATTATTTTAAAATGCCATATGATACAGAAAAGAGCTACATTTATTTGCCAGTTGTGTCATTATTATAATGAACTTTTATCAGATTTTTAACCATGGCCACTCTTATTCATAGACAGTTATTTTTTTGATTCTTCTCAAAAGCATTTGCACTCAGCCACAGTCCAGAACTGTTTCTACTACACTGGTAAGAATTTCCAGGACTCTAACAAAGAAACCGTGTTCATGAAACTGCTAACCAAGATCAAGCAGAACAAGTCTTAATTACATGGGACTAAATAACTGATGAGGACAATTTATTTTTTTATTTTTTTATTTGAAACATTGCTAGTTCTTTAATGCTTTACTCTTCAGATATAAGGATTTTTTTTTCTTTAAAACTACCTATAACTTACAACAATTTGGCAAACTATACTTTTGCCAAAAAAAAAAAAAGATTATTTTTTCCTATCTACCTGATTCCCCAGAATTTGGAAACTATTTGTGAGTATTGTTATTTTTATGGCTATATAGTTATTTGTATAAGTTCAATAAGAATCTGCTCTTTTTGTGACAAGACAATTAAAAAAAACTATTTGTATTACCAAAGTTTTGACTGGAATTTCATATGGAAGAATGAACATAGAACCATATGTAACCAAACAACTATAAGAAACTGAGATTGACTTTATACAGACAATAAAAGTCCCTTGGAAAAACTGACCTGGTACCTTGAATGTATCAGGTACATACACGCCTTCCTCACAAGGTTCCTCACCTTACAGTGAGTTAAGAATGTTACTTCCTGACAATCCCAGGAACCTCTAAATATTCTAGAGACTTTGAGAAGAGTTTATCCAAATCTATAGATAGTAGAGATACAGTCTAATTGTGAGTCTTTGACTTGGTTTCTGACCTTGGAGAGGCTCTTTAGAAGTCTGATCTGAGGTTTTTTTAATCAAAAGTTTCAATAAAAGCAAGCTTAACAGAAAGAACCTTGGGCCGGGTGCCATGGTTCATACCTGTAATCCCAGGACTTTGCCAGGCTGAGGTGGGCAAATCATTTAAGGTCAGGAGTTGAGGGCAGTCTGGCCAACATGGTGAAACTTCGTCTCTGGTAAAAATAAAAATAATAGAAATAAATTAGCTGGGTGTGGTGGTGCACACCTGTTGTTCCAGCTATTTGAAAGGGTGAGGTGGGAGAATCACTTGAACCCAGGAGGCAGAGGTTGCAGTGAGCTGAGGCTGTGCCACTGCACTCCATTCTGGGTGACAGAGAGAGATTCCATCTCATCAAGAGAAAAAAAAAAAAAGAGCCTATATAACCAATCACTATTCTTACTGCCTTGCTGCTTTTATATAAATAGGCCAAGTTTGATGAGACTAAATTTATTTGGTAATCAAATTAGTCTTACTCTGATTATCTTCCGTAAAAATCAGGATGACTATGGAGAGGAAAAGTATGTTTCAGAAGCAAGTATAGTACACCTGTTATTAGCTTGTAGCTCTATTCTTTGCTTTTGAGTTTTATATTTTACCTATAGATTAGACTGGATCTTGAATTCCTATAGATGTCTACCATTCAATTTTCTCCCGCTTTTCTGAATTGGCATAACTGAAAACAAGAACTGCTGTTTCTGAAACACTACAAGCTGCAGATCAACAACTTAACAATTTTAGAGGATATCTCTAATGCCTAATGTGTGGGCCACTCAGGAAGTTGCCTGAAATGTCCAGTGCCATAAGCAGGGACACTGAAACTGCAAACCAGAAACATGTGCCTTGAATTCAAATCTAGAAATCTTCTTGACTAGAGGGTAATTACCCTCTAGACTCAGAGCTGAATTTTTGATATATTTTAGTCATTGACCTTTGCTTTTTTTTTGTTTCTTTAGAAATATTAGTGGATTTGGTTCATGGAGACCTTGGCTAAGAGGCATAGTCCACTGTCTTGGTACTATCTTCCTGAGAGTCATCATTATAATCTCCCTGGTATGTTATATTTTTTCAAGGGTCTTAAATGTGTGTTTGCAGACATTTGGCAGTATGCCAGATGGTCTCACTGTGATTAGAGCAACAAAAATAAAATGTACAACAAAAGGAATCTCTTCAACAAGCCTGATGCCTTGACTTATGAGTTCCACAGAGACAAAGACAACTTTGTCATGATGATCACACAGACTGACTCTCATGCCAAAAATGGCCAATCTCTCATAAATAAGAGGATGATCAGAAGGAGATAATTATTTTTTTAAAATATCTAATTGGGAAGCCATTAGTCTGAGGTGAATCAGGCACTTTAAATTCTTACATAAGCAGACTAAAGTTCATTGTAAATAGTAAACTGAAACCAGAAGCTGCACCACTAAGAAACCACCAACTAACCTCTAACTAGAAACTTTCCACTCTAACCAATCAAAACTGTTCTGTTTGTCTTGCTTCTGCAAAGATTTTATAAAAGTTTTTCCTTTCACCTCTCCCAGCAGAGCACTAGTCATTTGTGGACTGGTGTTGCCTGGATTCATTAATCTTTGAATGCACAAATAGACTCTAAAATTTATTTTTTTTTACCAGCAGGAATTGAGAAAAGTATAGAAATGGGAGGGAAATAAATGTGACTATGAAAGTGTACATGAGGGATTCTGATGGAAATATTCTGTATCTGGAGTGTATCAATATCAATATCCTAGTTGTGAAACTGTGCTATAATTTTACAAGACAATCCCATTGGGGAAAACAAGGTGAAGAGTACCTGGGATCTCCTTGTGCTTTTTCTTACAACTGCATGTGAATCTACAATGATCTTAAAATAAAAAGTTTAATTAATAAATTATAAGGTGAGTGTAATTATTACTCCAATTTACAAAGAAGAAAATGGAGGCATAATTAATTTACATGATTTGCTCACTGTGAAAGGGTTATTAAGGAAGAGTTAGAATCTGAACCACTTTGGTTTTGAGAGTCAGTTCCTCACTCTTAATCCTGAAGCTTTGTATCTTTTACTTTTCTTCTGGCTGCATGTGGCCCACGATTAAGTGGGATTTTGCTTATGATTATGCAAATTACATTTTACAAAATAATCTTATAACATTCCAAGGAAATCAATATTAGACAGCAAACAGCAAGAATTTTTATTAATAGCTCACTACAAATTATTTCACATTATACATTAAATACCAATATTCAAACCCTCATAAATTGTTACTATGAAAAATATACATATAATATGTATACACAAAATTAAATTTTTGTGAACTAGATATATGTGGATATTCTAATTCAAAATGTTTTTTGTGCAATGGCTTATAAGGACTACTGGCATGTTTATAAAGGTAACCAGGAAAAGCAGCATGTTTTTTAAATAATTGCTTGGAAATCAAACAAAGTTAATGTAAGTATCAATTCAGTCTCAGTCTTCATTCTCAAGTAAGTCTCCTAATTAAAGAGCATAATCATATAAAATCTATCTTAATTCTTTGACTGTTAATGAGACTGATTTTTTGGTTATATTGAGGTAGCAGTTCTACATTGAAAATACTGTAACCCGGCATTGTATGAGGTCGTATAATGTTTCCGTGAACAAAGATTTAAAGATATTCTGAATGTCTTCTTTAAAATCAAAATATAAGTGGTGATAATTAATTTTCACCACTTATATTTTGATAAAATATATATATTTTATCAAATATATATATTTCACCACTTATATAACTTGATAAAAAATAACGTTATTTTCTTAGCTTTTCAACTGTTTTTTGTTTTTATTTCATTCTCAAAACCTTATGAGGCAGAGAAAATATGATGGACTATGCATGACAGGTGAAGAGAGAGGCAGATGAAGAACACCTAATTGGTGAACAGTCTTCTAAATAATAACCTAAGTGAATGCTAAATCTAATGTCATTTGAAATAAAGAGTTTGTCATTAGCCTGATATAATGTAAACAAAAAGGTACCAGTATATAAAGTTGGTCCCAAAGTCATTTATTGAAGCACAATAGATCAATGGTGAACTCTGTATTTGTGGATTTAGGAAACAGTATCACACAGAATTTGACAAACAATAGTCTTCCATATCAGACTGTGACTGTGCTCAAATACCCAAATGGTTATAAGGTCAATAGGCAAGTTATACATTACTCTTTTTCTGTCTCATTTTCCTAGCATATTAAGGAAAGAAAATGCTGGCAACTATATGTGGTTATTTTATAAATGAGGCAGGATACTTACATAAAATACTGAGTGAGTTACTGCCTCAATGCAAGTGTTTAATCAGTGATAGGAGCAGTGAACATTGGAATCATAATCATTACTGAACAAAAAAGAGTTTATTAAAGGAAAGAGGGGAGGAAACTTGTTATTAGCAGGAAAGCTAATTGTGACAGGTGCTTTATATTCGGTATGTCATTAACTCTAGACAAACACATACTTCAAGTTAATTTTTTTTTTAATGGTCATTTTGCCCAATTTTATCAAGGCATTTGTTGAGTTAAAGAATGCATCAAGGGTTGGGCATGGTGGCTCACGCCTGTAATCCAGGCACTTTGGGAGGCCAAGGTGGGTGGATCATAAGGTCAGGGGTTTGAGACCAGCCTACCAACATGGTGAAACTCCGTCTCTACTAAAAATACAAAAATTAGCCAGGCATGGTGGCGTGCACCTTTAATCCCAGCTACTCAGGAGGCTGAGGCAGGAGTATTGCTTGACTCAGGAGGCAGAGGTTGCAGTGAGCTGGGATTATGCCACTGCACTCCAGCCTGAGTGACAAAGTGAGACTCCTTCTCAAAAAAAAAAAAAAAAAAATACATCAAGTAATTAGTATCACCATTACTAAGTAGTGAAGCAACCATTAGAATGTGTTCTGTGTGACACCAGTGCACATCATACATCATAGAGGTATTAATTAGCAGTGCTTTAGAGTTTAGCTTATAAGTCTTCTACAAAGAACAATAAATATCTACACACAGGAGACTGGAGGGAAAAAAATAAAAAATAAAAGTCTATTTTATTTGTTCCCAAATTTACCATCACTAAAAGAAGTCTAATTAATGTTACTGAATTTCTATTCATCATAAATAGATGTGATGATTTGGAGATGAATAATACACTGTCTTGTCCCTCAGAGAGTTCATGGAAAAGTAGGAGCAACTTACATTTGAACAGATAATCTTATGCAATGTGGCAGTTACTATAACAGAAATAAGTAAAGAATAATATGATTATATATAATTTATTTTAGTAGAAAAAGAAAGTTACAAATATTTCTATAATAACTATACATATATGAAAACCCACATATACATAAAAAGCTATGCATATATATCATAAAGACTTTTATATATATCACATATATATGTATCCTTTATATATATATATTAAGAATACATCAAAGGATGGGCACAGCGGCTCATGCCTGTAAACCAAGTACTTTGGGAGGCCAAGGCAGGGCATCACGAGGTCAAGAGATTGAGATCATCCTAGCCAACATGGTGAAACCCCATCTCTAGTAAAAGTACAAAAATTAGCAGAGTGTGGTGGTGCACGCCTATAGTCCCAGCTACTCAGGAGGCTGAGGCAGGAGAATCGTTTGAATCCGGGAGGCAGAGGTTGTAGTGATCCAAGTTTGTGCCATTGCACTCCAGCCTGGTGACAGAACGAGGCTCAAGACTCCATCTCAAATATATATATATATAATATTAATATATATATAATTAATATATTTGTATATATGTGTATATATATATATATAATCATTTATTCATTTTAAGCATGCTTGCAAGTTAGGCAACCATATTGTCATCATATACAAGTCATTATATCATTATTTTACTTGATCCAAATGTTCAGTTGAAATCAAACCAAGTAAGGTTTGATAAAACCCAGAAAGTAATCTAAGTCTTTCATATTTGGGTCATCTCTGACATATTTATTGCACTCAAGAAAAATGATGCTTCCTAATATTATAAACAATGATTTTGATAGCAAAGTTTACATTGAAAATTTCATAACTCATTATTTCTGTCTTCTCTATACATTATTATTAATTAAAATTAGTCTCTGGAAGCAGAAATGCTATTTTCTTATGCTTTTCATAACAGACTATCATTATCTGAAATTAGAAATAGTCTAGTAATAAATATATGAAGACATTTGCTACTGATTTCTTTAAGCAGACATTTTGCTTGAGATATATTTATATTTGTGTTTATAAAGTTTGTCTTCTGTACATTCCAAAAGCACTTCATTACATGATGTTCCCATTTATGAGCTATCTCATAAAAAGCATTCCATTTTCTGCATTGAAAGAAATGAGATGCCTTCTCCAATCATTGTTACATTGTGCAGGTTTTTATATTTTCCTTTTTCAGCTTCTCACATCACATGTTATTATAACAAATATATTATAAAATAAAATAAGTGACTGTATTGGAAAATAATGAGGCTTGGGAAGAAATAGTCTTCCATGCAATAATTTTTTCTCTGCAGAATAAAATATTCTAATTTTCTCCCAACTCAGTGCTTGAAATAATGGACATAATAGTTTCTGAAATTACAAAAAATAAAGTGACAAGAAAAACAAAATTTAGAATATCATTTTAAATAATAAAACAGTCAATATTGCAAAAAGGTAAAAGATGCAAAGTAAATTCAAATGTGTGTAGACTACACCACCCCCACCCACCACCATTTACCAAGTAAGGTGTGTTCCATTGGCCCTCTAGTGGTGATGTATTAGAATCATAGATTCTTATACTCAAAGGGTAAAAAAAGCTGTCTTCTTTCAGAAGTACTAAAGTGAAACATGTTCCTGTAAATGCCATATTCTAGGAATATATTTTTAAATCTCTGTGTGGGATGTAAGTAGAGAAACTTTCCTCAGCCAATGTGGGGTTTCTTCTTGTACCCCTCAATATAAGCTATGTCAAGTGAAGATGACAAATTGGGATACCACATGGTACATCATAATAACGCAATACTTTTGCCACATTAAGTTTTGCAAAAGGTTGCAAATGAGTCATAGCACAAAGTTCTGCAAGCCCTGCAACGTCTCTCTCCATTGCACCTTAATTCTTTTCAGCAAGCCCCATCTTACTGGAGCCCTGGTATTTTCCTCAAAAGAGAGTGCCCCATTGTTCTATGTTTGTATGACAGACAGAAATGACTCTGAGGTTTCAGACTGCAGAGAAGTGCAGTTACCTCCTGCATTGTCATCTTCTTAGAAAATCTTCTGATGTTTCTGGACAGATAATCCTTCTGAGAAAACCTCCTCAATATTGAATGTATTACAAATAATACATTTTATAACATCCACTGGACCTTATTTGGTTCTTGGCCATAACAACAGTGGTCTTTATAAGGAGGAGGATGTCACAGCTCCCCTGGCAATAATGTGAGCCTAGGACTCATTTTTATAACTAACTCTGTCACCCAGGCTACAGTGCAGTGGTGCAACCATGACTTACTGCAACATCAACCTCCTGAGCTCAAGGGATACTCCCATCTCAGCCTCCCAAGTAGCCTGGACTACAGGTACATGACACCATACCTGCTAATTTTTTAAAAAAAATTTTGTAGAGATGGGATCTTCCTATGTTGGCCAGGCTGGTCTTGGACTCGTGGGCTCAAATGATTATCCTGCCTTGGCCTCCCAAAGTGCTGGGATTACAGCCTTGAGCCCCTGCACCTGCAGCCCCACCCATTTAAAAAACAAAACAAATCACAATCAAAACTTTGCTACAGAAGAAATAATATATGTTTGCATAAAAACTGAAAATAGCATTTTATCAATTCAGCCTCTGACAAAAGTATGGTTGCAGAGCTCTGGGATTAGTGCTGTCTATGTGCAATGAGAAATTAGGCATTATGTATGCTTATTCTCTCCACAATATTTTGCTGCAAAACCAAGGCAGTTAGTGGGGACAGTCTTTGCTCAAAATAAACAAGTTAGTTGGAGGGAAAGGAAGGAAGGGAGGGAGGGAGGGGAGGGAAGGGAAAAGAAAGGGAGAAAAAGGAGACATAACAAAAAGCAAGGAAGGAGGGAGAAAGAAAAGCGTCAATGTATCCTGTTTACATGAATACTTTTTAGAGCACAATACTTCTTCAAGGCAAGCAGAGATAAAACATCATTTTTCAATAATTTACTCTGAGTTGCTAAGATCTTCATTTTTTTTTCTTTTGCAGGACAATATCCAGGTTGATAATCAGGGTTAAAGTACCATGTTATTGTAAAAGTCAAATACACAATTAGATGCTTCTTTTGCAAACAAAATTTCCCTAATTGTATACAATTAAGAGTTGGGATACTTATTCTACTTCACTATAAAAACAAAGAAGTATCACACTTAACTCCTGCAGCTAGAGACAAGATATGTTCACGTTAAATTCATGGCAGTAGCATAGCATATTTTTCAGTTTCATTTAACATACTGCTTTTCAGAATTCATTTGCCATTGCCAATTTTAATGCCTAGGACTGTGTTAAAGAAACTAGTTATTTAATTTTCATTTAGTTTTATAATATTTAATGCTCTTTTGACTTCGTGATATTTCCTTAAATAAAAAAGATATACATATATTTGCAAAAATATATTCATAATTGTATATGCTATTACTTATATGCATGAAATATAAATATACGGATACATACATTTGCATACAAACACACACATATCTCTATATATTTGAATCTTGACCATATATTAAAATGTCAGTATTTTTCAGTATAAACTTTATAATACATTCTAGAAATGTTATTAAGAATGAAGAAAGAAGATTAAAAGAGAGAAAATGCACTATATTCCAAAACTAAATAATATTAATTTGGCATAACATTGATTTTCAATGGCAAAAACCTCAATTACTTTTGTGCCAACCTAAAAACTCAAGAAACTTTAATATAATATTATTATACAATGAAAATTTTTTTTAGCAGTTACAAATAGTAAGATCATCAATGTCATGCATACAGTTGAGGCTACAATTAAACACACCCTTATTAATGCACATAAATGCTGAAAGAGGAAATCATGCAATATTTTAATTTGTAAAATTTTAAGTTAGCGATTTCCATCTAACTTTTTAGGCCTTCTGATTCCTGAGCTTTCAAGGATGCCTTATAGATTGGTTGTTAACACCATAAAAGATGGAGCAAACAGACTAACCTAAATAGAATTCTGGCTCTGTTATTTATTACCTGTGTGCCTTTAATTCAGATATGTCTAGTTTCTGATCTATTTTCCTAGTGGTAAAATACTACCTAACTCTATGTTTATTCAAAGGATTAGAAATGACATAATATGCAAAGGGCTTTTGCACAGAAAGTTTTACATTTTAAGAGTTAGGTAGATAGTGAGGCATTATTATTATTATTATTATTATTATATAAAAAAATGAATCAGGCTATAAGACTATTTGGGGAAAAGATGAAAGTAGGGAAAGTGCTACATATGTATTGAAAGCAAAAGCTTGACTTTAGGAAGACTATCAGGTTTTGGGTAAAGAAATAAATTCCAAGGCTTGAATCCACAACCTAAGGTCAAAAGATAGCATGAGGTAGATGTCTGTGACACTGCTTTCCATTAAAATAATTAAGCAGAGACTAACTTGATAGTGATTTTAAAAAAAAAAACCTATAATTATATTCAAATGCAGTATTTCAGATTATAATGTTAATTTGAAACAGTGGTAGGTCACTGGTCTCATCTAAGGTGTCTCTGATTTTGTTGTCTCATGACTGAGAAAATTAAGGACACAAAGAGTGTGGTTGGAGTGAAAGTTTAACAAGTGAAAGAAAAAAGCTCTCCTCAGTGAAGAGGGAAACCCAAGTGGGTTGTCGTTTTTACAGTTGAATCCAAAAGCTTTTATGAGAAACTCCTGTCATCTCTACAGCTGTTTGTGTAACTTCTCTTATTTATAAAGCTGTCTCTGTAACTCCCCATTTACCTATATGGTTCAGGCACAAAGTGCACTTCTTTTGTTTGTATAATTGTGGGTTTGTTTTAGGTAAGCTCCCCTCCTTCCTGTGTAAGTTCCTATCATGTACATGTCTGAGAAGAGAAGAAAACTTTTTCCTGGGAGGCTGCCAATTACACAAAGAACAAAAGGCTTCTGTGTTGGACCATGCCTGCCTTGCCTGCTTATCTGTGCAGGTGCAGCCTGAGTTTTCCTCAGGCTGATCTACTTTTGCCTGTAGCTGTGATTTTTCAGGCAGGGTGCTTCTCTGAGGACCAGCCTTAACTGTTTATCTAACTGAGGTTTATCCTTTTTTTCTCTCTCAAATTGATTGCTTGCTAAAATTTTCTGCAGAAACTAGCTAAGTTACATGATAGAACTGTATAAGTGAATGTTGCTTTTAAGAGGTTAGTAAATGTATTTTTATTTGTTGAGTTCTTGTGAAAAACGTTACTTTTATGTCTATTATCCTTTTTATCTAACTATAATTTATGTTCCCCTAATCCTTCAATAATAATAATTACTTTTTTGCATAAGTAAAATGAAATACTACATCAGGAAAAGACAAAACACAAACCATGTCATGTATAAGCAGAAATTTTGCTTCATCTGTTTCATTTGCACATAAGCAAATGAAAATGTGGGAGAGAAAAATATTGAAAGTTGTGGTAATATTTTAAAATTTTTATTATAATAATTGTTTCAGAGTCCTCTTGTTAAATATACTTGGCTACAAAATTATATACTTTATTTATTACTCTTCATTTGAAAATATGATTAAAGTTTTTCTGCTTAAAGTATTTAACATTTGGAAAACAGAATTTCAACAAATAAAAATTTTAGAAACTTTTGGTTAAAGATAGTATTTCATTTATATCATCTACTCAATGGGATTGTTTAGTGAAAACAGAGTACATACAGCTAACCGATATATTTGGTAACTGCATACCAAGAACTTTCTTCTGAAACAAAAGCTTGCAATTTTAGTGCCCTTTTCTTTAATACATAGCAATGAAAGGGAGTCTGAGTTAGATTATACAAATAAGTTTATGCAAGCTCACCAAACTGTGGAGAAAAAAAACACAGCATTACTGGCTCCATGAGTGAACTTTCAGATAGAGAATGTCATACTCAATGTAAGAGTATACTTTTATGTTTTCTCTGTAACTTTTCTTCAATTAGTTATTAGGCATTTTATACTAGAAATAGTAATATACACAAGCTGTCTGTAGGAGTTTCTATTTCTACAGAGGAAATAAACATGTAAACAGACACAGATTGTAGCAAGTTTTAATACTGTATAGACAAATCACTTTTGTGACCCATAAAAGGAAATAACTAACTCGAGAGCCTGAGCAAACTCATCCATCATACATACATAAATAATCCATATGTACATCCACACATGGTTACAATTACTGCCTATTGATTTACTGCTTCCAAATAGCTGTCTTTAGCCAAGACTCTTCCTGAGTTCAAGATCCAAATATTTAACTATCTACTTGTAGTCCCATGTAGATGTCCCCTGGGCAAAACCCAAATTATTCAAAAGTTTTTCTGTACAAGGCAAGAAGACTTATTTAATGGCTGAAATAGGAAAAAAAAATGGGTAGCTTTTATAGTTGTTCTGTCAAACATATGAGCTATCCATGATCTCCATCCTGGTTTCAAATGGAAGATATTCCCTGTCTGGGCTTTTGTACACAAGATGGGCACCCAGAAAAGGACAGATAGTGATTACCTTCTTATGCTAGGACTTAGGTGCTTAGAAATCCAAGTTTATTTTGGATTTGTTCTTACAGAAAAAAGGAGACTTGGGCAGTAAATTTGATACCACAGCAAAATCTGAAGGAGCTTACCCATCTTATGTATTCTCCTTACCCCTTGGTTGGGACTCAGGGTTCCTTTGTGTACTCACGGTCATCAACTCCAGGTCCTGCCTAACAGAGTACATGTATCTTTTTCCTGGATCCTTCTCTCCCTAGGAAATATCTTCTAAGTGGAAGCTTATTTTTCATTGACTTATTTCCACTTACAACGTGGTCTAGGGAGTGAAAATTAATATTTTATTGGTCCAACTATTTTTATCTGACTTAGAGTGACAGGTAATTTAAGGTTAAAAATATGTTTCTCTGACCAGATCAAGCTATTTGTCTCCAGTTCACAAACTGTTTAATCACAAAAATTCTATCTGAATATTATCATGATCCAGCTGTGCTTTAAGCATATTTTTTTCTTTTTATATCTTTGAATTTTCAAAAGAAATACAACCTTATTTTTAAAAACTCATTCATTTCAACCTTTTTAAATTTCCCATCTCTTACAGTCTTTCTTCCATCTTTTATTTTAAAGAGAACTCCAATTTTCTATAACCTTTCAGGCCATGACATAATTCCAGTTATTACATTAGAAATGTCATCAATTATGCAAACAAATCAGAGCTGATGGTAATATGTAGCAACTGTGCAAAATTACCTTACAAAAAGCAGGAAATATTCAAGAGATGAATTTTTTGGAAAGACATAGAGGAGAATAGAGGTCAGGCTTGGAAAACTGGAGAACTGACTTTTACAGATCCTGGCGGAGGAAAGACCAAAGGAAGCTTGGGGATGATATTCTAGCTTTAAAGAATAACCTGGAGACTTAGAACACATGGATGATAGTGACTGAATTCATGACACGGAGTTAGAAATGGGAGAAGTGAAAAGGTATACTACCTACTTTATGCTTTGGAAATTTAGACCACTTTTTTTTTCCCTTCAACTTTTATTAAGTACATTTGCAGAATGTGCAGGTTTGTTACATGGGTAAATGTGGGTCTTGGTGGTTTGCTGCACAGATCAACCTAACATCTACATATTAAGCCCAGCACCTTTTAGCTATTCTTCCTGATGCTCTCCCTCCCTCAACCCTACCCCTGGCAGGCCCTAGTATATGTCATTCTCACTCATGTGTCCATGTGTTCTTATTGTTCAGCTCTCACTTAGAAGTGAGAACATGTGGTGTTTAGTTTTGTTCTTGTTTTGCTTTGCTAAGGATAATGGCTTCCAGCTCCATCCATGTCCCCTCAAAGGACATGATCTCCTTCCTTTTTATGGCTGGATAGCCTTCCATGGTGTATATGTACCACACTTTCTTTATCCAGTCTATCATTAATGGGCGTTTAGGTTGATTCCATGTCTTTGCTATTGTGAATAATGCTGCACTGAACATATGCATGCATATATCTTTATAACAGAAGCATTTATATTCCTTTAGGTATATAACCAGTAATGGGATTGCTAGGTCAAATGGTATTTCTGCCTCTAGATCTTTGAGGAACTGCCACACTGTCTTCCACAATGGTCAATCGAATTTACAGTCCCATCAACAGTCAAGTTGCATGATATCTTTAGCTTTTGTTCTTTTTACTTAGGTTTGTCTTGGCTATTTGGGCTCTTTTTCGATTTTATATGAATTTTAAAATAGTTTATTCTAATTCTGTGAAGAATGTCAATTGTAGTTTAATGGGACTAGCACTGAATCTAGACCGTTTTTATCTAAGATTCCTTTAGTCAGTTTATTAGTGTGAATTGTGTGTGGGAAATACTCCTGTCTATATCTGAACAATTCCTTGCCACCCAAAATAGTGTGCAGCTTCCATCTACCTCCTAGGTTCAGATTCAGATATAATGGTAGTTGTCAAAGGGTGTGGGAAGTAGTGACTTGATACACCCAATTGCCATCCCAACAGAGTCATCTGCCAATGTCTGGAGGTATTTTTGGTTGTAACACTAGGGGATGCTACTGGCATTTGGTGGTTAGAATCCAGGAATGCTACTAAATGTGCTAAAATGCACAGGACAACTCTCACTCCTCACCCTAACGAAGAATCATCTGGCACTAAATGTCAGTCGGGTTTGAGAAACCCTGAAACAGAGTGTTATAAAATACTTATGTCTATTTGTTATTTGCAAGGCTGTGTTTTCCAGTACATTGTCTTATTTTAACCCATGACATTGCAGTGATCTAGATTTTGTCCCCATTTTGCAGATTTGGAAAATGAGGTTGAGATTGTGTTCAGAATTGCCTAATTTTCCATGACTCTTAAGAACAGGTAGCAGTTTTGAGGTCTTGACTTTTAAGTGTAAGACTCTATACTGAATTGTCTTTCCTTTATCTCAGTATGTGAGTCACTTCCGAAATGTATATCCACATAAATTACACCATACTAATGTGATGAGTTTTTACCCAAATATACATTTCTAGAAACTCCTGGTTTAATTGTAGGATCCATTTTGAAATAAAGAGCTATGTGTTATATTTAAATCTTTATTTTATTTTATTTTTCTCTCCAGTATTTGCTTACCTCCTTTTATATAATTCAGGTGAATGGTCCCGAATTATCTCAAATACTCTAGCCATATACATGAGAGACATCCTAAATATCTTGCTTATTTCTACTACTCTTTCCCCTACAATAAATCATCATCAAGGCCTGCCAATTCTTTCTCCTAAACATGGCTTACACTGATTACCTCCCCTCTATTCTCATCATTACTGCCCTGGTTCCAGTTTGTCACCTTCTCCTTGCAATACTGATGCATTTATTCTTTCATTCAATTACTCTTGTGTTTATGTATCCATTTATTCAATAATATCACAAACAATTAGTATAAATTCTGTGTTCTAGCTTGCTAGACATAGAATTTATGTCTAGAATTTATTTGGGATATGGGCAGTCCCCTGGCACCAAGCAGTCTGAAAGTGCCCCAGCCCAGAAGCTAAGAATTTATGTGGGATAAAAATCAAAACACAATTATTACCCAAAAAGAACATTTAGTACAACGGAAAGAAAAAGTCCTGGAAAATACAATTATAAATTTGCTCTTAATGAAAAAAATTGGCTATACCAGCTCCCCAGAAAGTGCATAGAAACACAAAAATTAGACTAAAAGCCAGGTCAACATATCTAGAAGACGCAGTGACTGAAATGAAACCTATAGAATCATTAGGCGAGGTAAAATATAGGGGATTGTAGATTCCATTACTGGTTACAACACTTTCTTCACTCTACTCACACTTTTTACTATATGTCTTTGAAATCCCACCCACAAAAGAGGAAGAACATATTTCCCATCTTTTTTACTCTGAACAGACCCATGTCATTTGGTTTGGCCAATTATTAGGCAGATCTCTGCCCTCACCTCTCCTCTCCAGACATACTCTGCCTTCCACCTCTCCTTTCCAGACACCTGCCCCCCACCTCCACTAAAAATTACTCTTTTATTTATGTATCCATTTATTCCATAATTTCCCAAGCAATTAGTGAGTATACATCCTATGTTCTAGGTTACTAAGTGGGATAAAATCAAAACACAATCATTACCCTAAAAGAACATTTAGTACAATGGAAAGAAAAAATAAAGGTCCTGGAAAATACAGTGATTAATTTGCTCATCATGACAAAAATAGGCTGTGCCAGCTCTTCGGTGATAGCTGTCTAGTTTTGTGACTAGGCCTTAAGAGATCTTGCATATTTTCACATTTCCTCTTGCACCTCTACCATCACCATGGAAAGAACATGCCCAGGATAGCCCACAAGCTCCAAGGGAAAGTTGACAGACACATGGAGCACAGCTCAGCCTAAATAAGCTGGCTAGCCCAGTGATTCCCAGCCGTGTACATAGATATGACTCACATTTTATGGTTGTTCGATAAGCAGCTTTGCAAAGCAGAAACTTGGTGATGAAGATGGCATTTTAGGCAAAGAGAAGAACATGAGTACAGGATTAAAGGACACTTGAAAAACTATAGGTTCTTCAGATAGACTGGGGCATAAAGTTGGGATATTAGCTAGAAGTAATGTAGAACAAATAATTCTACATTACTTGTGGGATAGATTATGCAGGGCATTGTATGTCACACAAAAGATTTAAGAGTTCTTCTTGAAGGATGTAGGCAAATAAGCAGAGAGTGCTAAGCAAGAGATGTAAAGAGATGTTCATTTTAGAAGTCATGCTGACTGACTGTAGTATGGGAAATGTGTTAGAGAATGTGATTCAACTTTAGGATGACCAGTTAGGAGCTGGAAATGCTGGAAAAAAAAAAAAAAAACGCTAAACTAAGGTAGTGGCAATGAGTACAGAATGGAGGTAAGAAATTCAAAGAATGCTATGGTATACATACATATTCACACTGCTAATCCCTTTTTTGTATGCTCTAAGGCTGCGACAAATGTGGGTTAGGGAGATCTCAGTCTGTACTTTAACGTAGGCAACTGAATATACATAACCTTCATAGTACCATTCACTGGGTTTTGTTTTGTGCTCCTTTTGGGAGGAGATAAGGAAGAAAAATAATTCATATGAAGATATGTTGCATTTCAATGTCTATGAGATAGTAAGATGTAGGTATTCAGTAGAAAGTTGAAAATTTGGGTCTGCTACTTAGAAATAAGGCCTGTTTTAAACTGGATACTTATCAGATGGTTGAGAGAAACACAAGTAAAAATTCAAGAAAAGATAGCATCAAGATTTAAGGCAGCATTTGGTGCCAGACCAGCAAACAAGCCCAGAGAGGCTAGGTAAAGTTCTCAAAGTCTCACAGCTATTTGATGGTAGACATCTCATGTCTACCATCCTGACTTGGGATCCCCCAGCCTTTCTATTCAGGTTGGCATTTTCCAGAAGCAGGGTCTGAGACCGTATTTAGAATGCAAGATGTTTATCAGGGATCCACTGTGAAAGGAAGATGGAAGAACTGGATGGGAAAAAAAGACATCAAACCAGGATGGAGAACTGAAAAACTTTAGTCAATCTGATAGGGAGATCTGATAAATTCTATTAAAGTTGCTCTATACTGGGTTAAAATGCCTTGGTTTTATAACCACTCTTGGCTGTCACCAGATGTGAGCTTCTCCAGGAATGGTGTGACCATGGATGAAGGAAGCTGTTGTAGCTGAAGCAAACAGCTAGAAACCATCTACGGACCAAACTACCTGCAGAAATCCTTGGAAGGGGAATTGTATGAAGCCGTTTTATTTCTACCACACCTTGCAACAATTGTTTAAGCTTCTATTTCTTTATATTAAAACTTAATAATAAGTTAATTAAAAGTAGCTTTTTTCTTTGACTGACAAATAGACGTAAGCAACTTGCTTATTGTATATTATTTCCTTGATGTCTGTCTCATTAATAGATCAATAGCATCCTGAGGTTATAGGACCTATATTTTCACATTTCTTTTAGCATCTAACAGAACATATGACTAATCATAAAATGTGTTAATAATTGAATAAGAGGGGCATATGAAATAGATCTTAAATGATGATTAAAAGTTTGCCAGTCAGAGCATAGGCATAAAGGCTAAATATCTTTTGTGGTAATTAATTGCAGTCACTAAACTATTTTCTTTTGTGTTTTAAGATATATAAATGAATAGTTTACATTTATTGATGGCATTGTTAAAGCTTAATCATCTTCCCAAGTAGACGTCTCTTCAAAAGCAGTTGAGACAATAAGTAAAATACATTTTATTATTTTCAGATAATTTATTTAAATGTAAATATTTCAGTACGTAAACTATTTTCAATGGTTATTTTTGAAAAATCTAAACTGCATTTGTAAATTTTGTAAGTTTAAATTCAAAAGACTGGAAAATAAAAACATTTTCTTAGAAGTTTTTTAAATAGAAAGATATTTTCTATTTGTAATTAATAAGAAGTTATACATTTTTCTGCCTAATTTTTGTGGATTTTACTACATGCTAGGCTATATTTCTCTTCCTCTTCTATAAATGGGATTTCATATATTTTATAAAAATTAAATTAAATAGCATATTTAAAGTACTTTGGCATAACGGATTCTAATGTATGTCTCACTGTTGTATATGTTAATTATCTTTTTATTTAGCAAAGGAATTGTCATTCCATCTCCATATTTTTAGCACCAAACATAGTACTTGACTCAGAGTATGCACTAAATAAATGTTAGTTTATTTAAAGTGAATAAAAAAATCAATAAAATAGGTTAAAAATTATGATATAATTTTAAGCAATTAGAAATCAAAGAAAAAGCCAGTCTCAAGAATATGAATTAAGCGTTTAAGACTTCTATTGCATTGTTTTCTTCAAATATTAGCTCACAAATGATATTTGTCTATCACCCAAACAGATTTTCATTTTAAAGTCTGAATGATGACTCAGAAAGGGAATCTGAGATTACTTACTTTTCACTTACAGTTGAAAATATAAAGATGTTCAACTAATTTGTTGTAGACTGAGAGTAGGAAATTTAATCTTCAACTATTAAATTCACAACCACTATTTCCTAGGCAAAAACATTAATTGTGAGGTTACCATTGTTTCTATCATCTACTCTTCTAGAATTGTAAAGAAAAAAGTATAAAATACATTACATCGCACAAGCCAAGTTATCTTTATGTTTTCATATTCAGCAAATATTTATTTGACGGCTCTGCAATGTGTGAAAGAAAGCTCTTTGTTAATGTGATTAATCCTATAAATCAATAAAACTATTTTCATAATGGGTCTATTGATATGGTAAAATATAGTCAGCTCCTAAAGCTGTTCACTTTACAGTTTACCCAACTGCTTGCCTAAAATACAAACACCTCTTATCATCCAAAGCCTGGGCAGCTTCCACTGCCAATGTCAAGTTTTGTTTAATACAAGGTGATTAGGCTGTTGAAAATTAAGATTTTAGTGCTGGCATCACCTCCAACTTAAGCCACATTATATGCTAGAGATTGAAGTCTCTTTGTATATCAGACAAGGGTCTACATATGTGATTTCTAAGTTCTGTTCTTACTTTAAAAGTTGCATGCATGTAAACATAAGACCTAACACCATAAAAACCCTAGAAGAAAACCTAGGCAAAACCATTCAGGACATAGGCATAGGCAAGGACTTCATGACTAAAAACACCAAAAGCATCGGCAACAAAAGCCAAAATAGAAAAATGAGATCTAATTAAACTCCAGACCTTCTGTACAGCAAAAGAAACAATCAGTAGAGTGAACCAGCAACCAACAGAATGGGAAAAAATTTTTGCAATCTACCCATCTGACAAAGGGATAATATCCAGAATCTGCAAAGAACTAAAGCAGATTTACGAGAAGAAAACAAACAAACCCATTCAAAAGTGGGCAAAGGATATGAACAGACACTTTTCAAAAGAAGATATATATGAGGCCAACAAACATATGAAAAAATGCTCATCATCACTGGTCATTAGAGAAATTCAAATCAAAACCACATTGAGATGCCATCTCATGCCAGGCAGAATGGTGATCATTAAAAAGTCTGGAGACAACAGATGCTGGAAAGAATGGGGAGAAATAGGAACACTTTTACGCTGTTGGTGGGAGTGTAAATTAGTTCAACCATTGTGGAAGACAGTGCGGTGATTCCTCAAGGACCTAGAAATAGAAATTCCATTCGACCCAGCAATCCCATTACTGGGTATATATCCAAAGGATTATAAATCATTCCATTATAAAGACACAGCACACATATGTTAATTGAGGCACTGTTTGCGATAGCAAAGACCTGGAACCAACCCAAATCCCCATCGACGATACAATGGACTAGGAAAATGTGGCACATATACACCATGGAATACTATGCAGCCATAAAAAATAATGGGTTCGTGTCCTTTATAGTGACATGGATGAAACTGGAAACCATCATTCTCAACAAACTGACACAAGAACAGAAAACCAAACACTGTATGTTCTCACTCATAGGTGGCTGTTGAACAATGAGAACACATGAACACAGGGAGGGGAGCATCACACGCTGGGGTCTCTTGGCAGGGACTAGGGGAGGGACACGGGGGTTAGGGAGATTGGGGAGGGATAACATGGGGAGAAATGCCAGATATAGTTGGAGGGGTGATGGAGGCAGCAAACCACATTGCCATGTATGTATGCCACAAACAATTTAAAATATCTATATGTATTTAATTAAGTTAAAAAATGTTAAAAATTAGCTGGAGGCAGAGACAGGAGGATTGCTCGAGTTTGGGAGTTTGGGGTTGCAGTGAGCAATGATCACACCACTGCACTCCAGCCTGGGCAACAGAGTGAGACCTTGTTTCAAAAATAAAATAAAACAAATCTTACTATATATAAAATAAATTATATAAAATATATTATAAGAAAAAAAGTTGCATGGAACTGCAGAGTGTTTTACTTATTTCCTTGCTGATTTCCTACAGCATTTCATACCCACTGCCATACAGTCTGGTTCTTGGAAAACAATATATTTAACTTTGTATGGCTTTCTCTTTGTTTATTGCCTGTGTCTGTGTCTTATTTTCTTTCTTTTTTTTTTTTTTTTAATTTCTCAAAGAATAAAAGTTTATTTTAAAATCTACATAGGAAACATTTTGGAGCTATTGTATCCATTAGCTATTACGATATTAATGTTGCATAACGCAGAATTCTAGTATTTGGTAGTCAACAACAATTGTTTATTTATTCTCCACTGTGTCTTATTTTCTAAACCAAATTGCAAATTCTTCAAGGAAAGTCTTGTACTTAATTTTTACCATTTTCTTTCTCACTTAGAACAATATTTAAAACAAATTCGATACTTCTGGGTTTATTTAATAAGGCCACTGTTCAAAAATTTAAACTTAGAAAAAATAGATAATACTTATTAGAAGTATTCTATAAAGGGACCTGTTGCTTTAACAAATAAATAGCATTTGAGAAGTGTACAGAATTGTTGAAAGTTTTCATTGCGTTCTCCCAGTAAACAGATGTGACCAGAGGAGCTTCCTAAATGCAGTTTATCAGAAACACATCTCTGCCTTTTCTCTTTAGGAACTACCATCATTCACAACTATCCTCAAGGAAATAAATACTAAAATCTGGCTTACCTGTTCAGAAGTTACCAACTCCTGCCAGAAGAAAAAAGAAAAAAGTAATTAGAGAAAATGGCAGTTTGATTGGAAATGATATGTAAGTATTATCTTTTTCATTTCACCTCTTCTTCCCCTATAAATTAATCTGGAATAGTTCCAGATTAATATATTCATTCTGAATATATCTTTCTCTCCTACATTTTCTCCTATCCTTGCATAAGGCTCTGGAAATGATTTTCAATGTGCAATTGGAATGGTGCTCCGGAGCTTATGGTCTTATTCAATCCTCCTAAGAAGCTTGTGAAATAAATATAGAATTTAGCATCTGAATGTTACACAAACTAAAGAAATTGAATGTTAGAGTGACAGAGCTGAGATCAGAATCCAGTCCAAGTGGAGTGGATCATGCCGGTATTCCCAGACTTTGGGAAGCCAAGGTGGGCTGGAGAACCACTTGAACCCAGGAATTCATGGTTCAAGGCTTCAGTGAAGTATGATTGTGCCACTGCATGCCAGCCTGGGTGATAGAGCAAGACCAGTCCCTAAAAAATAAAAATAAATAAAATATGTAAAAATCCAGATATTCCAAAGAAAATTTCTTGAAATAACTATGTAAAACCAGATGCCAAATAATAGTAACATAATCTTTCTTCCCTACTTGATGCTTTTGAATTGCCTTTACTTTTTTGTTCTAAAACACCTTTCCCATTATACTCAGCTTGTTTAAATATAAGGTAGTAAATAAGAGATATTAAACATCTGAAGATATAAGACATAAGACACGGAGCAATCTTTTTAAAAAGTCGTTGTCCTCTATTATGTGAATAAAACGTGTATAATATATTCTATTATAAGCAATAACTTCATAAAGCATATTTGTAAATTTCATTGATACGAGCATTTTCAAACTTGCTAAAATTTAAAGGGAAACTACTTTGAAATGTTGCATCAATTTTCTCTCTTGCTTCTATTTTGATAGATTTTCAGGAGTATTGTCCCAGAACTAGTACAAGAGAATAGTGAACTCTCATCTCTTTTACAGTTCTGACCTGGACTTTTTAAAGTATCAGATTTTCCTTTTAAACACTCTACAATTAATCAAGTATAACCAATTTAATTTTAAAGGATATATGCCAAATATTTTTCGTAATTTGTGAAGCTTTCCTTATAGCCAGTTGAACTATGATCTTCAAACTGTTTAACTTTGCTTTTTTCTTCTGCTTGTAAGAGCCTGCAGGTAAGTACTGATACATTTCAATTAATATCTAATGATGATGAGCTAAAGACAAAATCCCAACTAACAGATCCCATCTGTGGTTATGCATAAAATAACTGCTTCTGGCAAGTGACGCTATATGCAAATAAAAAATTTGAATGCTGCAGAAGTTACATAATATATTCATATATGCCTAAAATAGAAATTTCCCCATACCATCTTCCATTTCTGTAATCCTCATGAAACCTATAAATATGATTAGAAATATAGTTTTATTTTTATTTTCTAGTATGCTTGTTTTGGATCTCATATTAAAGAATACTTTGCAAAATATATTCAATTTAGTGGAGATTAATTTTAAAAATTAGCATTGTTTTTGATGTCCTTATAATAGTCTTAAGGCTAGTGGTTATATGTAATTATTACAGTATTTTCCTAAGACCTAATATTTAGCATATACTTGCTGTCTTAAGGCCTTCTCTGTATTTGCTGCCAGCAAAACTACCCATCCATATGATTCACTGTTTTCAAACTTAACAATAAATATAAGTGATATATTAGAAGTGTAGATTTTAAACTCTTGTTGTTTCAGAAAGAAAATTGTCTAGTATCTCTCTTTACAGTAAGTTTCTAGTTGGTATTAGGTTGTTTACATTTTGGAGGCTGTATATCTGTGTAATTATCCGAAGGTTCATTTTAAGGGAGCATCATTCTTGGGGAGCCTTGTCCTTGAGAATAAATTATGAAATGAATAATTAACTTGACATTACATGGGCAACTCTTGATGGAACCTAGTGTTCTAAAAGAATGTTAGCGCCTTGGAGGGAGTCACTGGCAGAATCTTTTAGAGACAAAGTGATCTTCTGAAATATATGACTGCCACTCTGTGTCTGATATCAGAAAGCTGGGCATTTATGGCTTAATAATACAGTTCTGTTATTAAATAGTAAGTATGCCCTCTTACTTGGAAATTTTTTATTCACTTGGAAAAAGGTAAACTTTAGAAATTAAAGAGAGGAAAGATGGTAAAAAGTGAAACCATTTTAGGAATATAAGGATACATCTTATAACTTCTATAGCACTAAATATTTTAAGTGGAACATAGAAAGATAAGTTTTCATTATTTTCTGATTAAGCATGACAAATATATTTTTTTATCATCTCCTGGAAAATTATATGTGTTCCTCACATTTCATTAACTAGTAAAGTATACACTTTAACTTTAAACCACTCAAGCTAATCCTTCTCTCACTTGAGGAATTTTATTATAGAACATTGCCTCAAGTGAGAAAAGTAATTTTAAGGGTGTATTTGCATAGGTGCTGTGCTGTGTCTTTGTTGACCTTTATTTTATTCTTTTTAGATGTTCATTGAGCTCAGCTGGGCTCTCTGAGTCTCTGAGGTGTTAGAATACTAGCAATTTTATCATCAGTAAATGTTTATTAGTAGAAAATATGAGTTTTGAGAAGCTTAGGAAAGCTGGGATGTTTTATCTTTTGGAACAAGGCATACAATGATGAATCACACTTTAACTTACTGAGAGATTTATTCGTTTATGGGAATTTTGAGAAGAACAACTCTCACTCCTAAATGTATGACTGGGAGTAGTGACTTAGTTCCTGTGGAGGTGAGGACTCTGGATATGATAGATTTTGAGTTAATGAATGGGAATATTATTCACCACGAAAGAGAAATAAACTCTGTGTGGTGGCTCATGCCTGTAATCCCAACATTTTGGGAGGCAGAGGTGAGTGGATTGCTTGAGCTCAGGTGTTTGAGACCAGCCTGGCCAACATGGTGAAGCCCCCATCTCTACAAAAAAAAAAAAAAAATACAAAAATTAGCCACATGCAATGGTGTGCCTGTAATCACAGGTACTCGGGAGGTGGAGGTTGCACTGAGCCAAGATCACACCATTGCACTCCAGCCTGGGTAACAGAGTCAGACCTTGTCTCCAAAGAATTAAAAAAAAATTAAAAAAAGAAATAATAAATGAGCTAACAAACCATGAAAAGACATGGAGGAAACTTTTAAACATTTTTTTTTAATTTTCAATTTTTGTGGGTACATAGTAGGTGTACATATTTATGGGTTACAACCTTAAATGTATATTACTAAGTGAAAGAAGCCAATAGGAAAATGAACATATTGCATGATTCCAAGTATAAGGCATTCTAGACAACTCGAAACTGTAGAGACAGTAAAAAGATCAGTGGTTGCCAGGAGTTGAGAGGAGGGAAGGATGAATAGACAGACCACAAGGTTTTTAGTGCAGTGAAACCATTTTGTATGATAACATTGTGATGGATACATGCCATTATACATTTGTCAAAAACCCAGAGAATGTAGAAGTGAGGAATGAATCCTACTTTAAACAGTGTATTTTGGATGATAAGGATGTGTTAATGTAGGTTCATCAATTGTAAAAAATGTAGCATTCTGGTGGAGGATGTTTGTGCTAGGGGAGGTTATGCATGTGTGGGGGCAAGAAGTGCTAGTATTTTCTGTACTTTCTTCCCAATATTTCTGTGAACCTAAAACTCTCCTAAAAAAACAAAATTTGTTATCATTGTTCAACACCCGCCTATGAGTGAGAACATGCAGTGTTTGATTTTATGTTCTTGTGTCAGTTTGCTAAGAATTATGGTTTCCAGTTTCATCCATGTCCCTACAAAGGACATGAACTCATCCTTTTTTATGGCTGCATAGTATTCCATGGTGTATATGTGCCACATTTTCCTAGTCCAGCCTATTGTCAATGGGCATTTCGGTTGGTTCCAGGTCTTTGCTATTGTAAACAGTGTTGCAATGAACATTCGTGTGCACGTGTCCTTATAGTAGAACGATTTGTAATCCTTTGGATATATACCCAGTAATAGGATTGCTGGGTCAAATGGAATGTCTATTTCTAGGTCCTTGAGGAATCGCCACACTGTCTTCCACAACGGTTGAACTAATTTACACTCCCACCAACAGTGTGAAAGTGTTCCTATTTCTCCACATCCTCTCCAGCATGTTGTCTTCAGATTTTTTAATGATCACCATTTTAACTGGTGTGAGATGGTGTCTCAATGTGGTTTTGATTTGCATTTCTCTAATGATCAGTGATGATGAGCATTTTTTCATACATTTGTTGGTCTCATATATGTCTTCTTTTGAAAAGTGTCTGTTCATGTCCTTTGCCCACTTTTGAATGAGTTTGTTTGTTTTTTTCTTGTAAATTTGTTTTAGTTCTTTGTAGATCCTGGATATTAGTCCTTTGTCAGATGGGTAGATTGCAAAACTTTTTTCCCGTTCTGTTAGTTGTGGGTTCACTCTACTGATTGTTTCTTTTGCTGTACAGAAGGTCTGGAGTTTAGTTAGATCCTATTTTTCTATTTTGGCTTTGTTGCCAATCCTTTTGGTGTTTTATTCATGAAGTCTTTGCCTATGCCTATGTCCTGAATGGTTTTGCCATGAGAACACATGGACACAGGGAGGGGAGCATCATACACTGGGGTCTGTTGAGGGGAAATAGGGGAGGGACAACAGGGGGTAGGGAGGTTTGGAAGGGATAGCATGGGGAGAAATGCCAGGCATAGGTGACGGGGGGATGAAGGCAGCAAATCATATTGCCATGTATATACCTATGCAATAATCCTGCATGATCTGTACATGTATCCTAGAACCTAAAGTGCAATTTTATTTATATATACATACACACACACACACACACACACACACACACACACATATATATATATATATATATATAATAAAATTTATTTGAGAGGAAATAAATGAATAAATGAATTTAGTGTTTTAGGAATTACACAAAATATTTTAGATGGAAGATACCAGAGAAATTGTTCCATCAATACTGTAGGCCCATTAACCTAAAATTTTAACCTGAGTAAATGTGCTACTTTATTGATTTTTGATGTGTTATTAAGCTTTGTAGCTGACATTGTAAAGATACTGCCCAGTCACAGATATCAATTAATTAGTGCCCAGGTTCCCTACCATGATCAGTCTTGCCAGCCATTTAGACCAATATGTCTCCTTAAGGCCTTGCTGCACTAAATCAGAGGCCAGTCAGAGTCTCTCACTGTCTGTGATGGTTAATACTGAGTATCAACTTGATTGTATTGAAGGATGCAAAGTATCATTCCTGGGTGTGTCTGTGAGAGTGTTGCCAAAGGAGATTAACATTTGAGTCAGTGGGCTGAGGAAGGCAGATGCACCCTTAGTCTGGTGGGCACAATCTAATTAGCTGCCAGTAAATATAAAGCAGGCAGAAAAACATTAAAAGGAGAGACTGGCCTAGCTCCCAGCCTACATCTTTCCCTCATGCTGGCTGCTTCCTGCCCTAAACATCAGACTCCAAGTTCTTCAGTTTTGAGACTCGAACTGGCTCTTCTTGATCCTTAAGCTTGCTCACAGTCTATTGTTGAACCTTGTGATCATAAATATTCACTTGTATGATCACATGGTCCGAACTGTGATCTGACCAAGCTTTGAGCTGACCTTGATTTCAGGGGACCCAAAATGTCATTGTGGTCCTCCAGTTAATGTAGAAGCTTGTGGAGGTCATGTAATTAGTGTCGTTTTAGCTCAGATCCAACTTAGTATGTCCAGTGTGTCCTCCTGACTCATCCTGTGATCATTTCCCCAGTCCCAGAATTCATAATTGGCACAGACATACTTAGCAGCTGGCAGAACACCCACATTGGTTCCCTGACTGGCAGGGTGAAGGCTATTATGGTGGAAAAGTCCAAATGGAAGCCATTAGAGCTGCTTCTACCTAGAAAAATAGCACATAAAAAACAATATTGCATCCCTGGAGGGATGGTAGAGATTAGTGCCACCATCAGGGACTTCAAAGATGCAGGGGTGGTAATTCCCATCACATCCTCTTTCAACTGTCCCATTTGGCCTGTGCAGAAGACAGATGAATCTTGCATAATAACAGTGTATTGTCCTAAGCTTAGCCAATGGTGACTCCAATTGCAGCTGCTGTGCCAGATGTGGTTTCATTGCTTGAGCAAATTAACACATCTCCTGGTACCTGGTATGCAGCCATTGACTTGGCAAATGCCTTTTTCTTCATTCCTCTCCATAAGGCCCACCAGAAGCAATTTGTCTTCAGCTGGCAAGGCCAGCAATATATCATCACTGTCCTACCTCAGGGGCATATCAACTCTCCAGCTTTGTGTCATAATCTTATTTGAAGAGACTTTGATATCATAAGATATCACACTGGTGATTACATTGATGGCATTATGCTGATTGGATCCAGTGCACAAGAAGTAGCAAACACACTGAACTTATTTGTGAGACATTTGCGTGTCAGAGAATGAGAAATAAATCTGACTAAAATTCAGGGACTTTCTACCTCAGTAAAATTTCTAGGGATTCAGTGGTATGAGGCCTACCGAGATATTCCTTCTAAAGTGAAGAATATATTGCTGCATTTGGCCCCTCCTACAACCAAGAAAGAAGCACAATGCCAAGTGGACCTATTTGGATTTTGGAGACAACACTTTCCTCATTTAGGGGTGTTACTCTGACTCATTTATCAAGTGATCTGAAAAGCTGCCAGTTTTGAGTGGGGTCCAGGAGAAGGTTCTGCAAAAGGTCTAGGCTGCTGTACAAGCTGCTCTGCCACTTGGACCATAGACCCAGCAGATCCAATGATGCTTGAAGTGTCAGTGGCAGGTAGAGATACTGTTTGGAGCATTTGGCAGGCCCCCATAGGTGAATCACAGTGGAGGCCTCTAGGATTTTGAAGAAAATTCTTGCCATCTTCTGCAGATAACTACTCTCCTTTCAAGAGGCAGTTTTTGGCCTGTTACTGGGCTTTGGTGAAAATTGAACATTTGACTATGGATCATCAAGTCACCATGTGACCTGAATTGCCTGTCATTAACTGGATGTTTTCTAACCCATCTAGTCATAAAGTGGGTCATGCACAGCAGCATTCCATCAAGTGGTATATACATGATTGGGCTCAAGCAGTTCCTGAAGGCACAAGTAAGTTAGATGAGGAAGTGGCTCAAATGCCTATGCTCTCCACTCCTGTACCCTGCCTTCTCTCCCCTAGCCTGCACCGATGGCCTTATGGTAAGTTCCCTATGTTCAGTTGACAGAGGAACAGAAGACTAGGGCCAGGTTTACAGATGGTTCTGTGCAATATGCAGGTACCACCCGAAAGTGGACAGCTGCAGCACTAAAGGCCTTTTCTAAGACACCCCTGAAGGACAACTGTGAAGGGAAATCTTCCAAGTGGGCAGAACTTCGAGTACTGCACCTGAATGTGCACTTTGCATAGAAGGAGACATGGCCAGATGTGTGATTATAGACTGATTCATGGATTGTAGCCAATAGTTTGGCTGGATGGTCAGGGACTTGGGAGAATTATGATTAGAAAATTGGTGACAAATTTGGGGAAGAGGTACATGGATGGACCTCTCTAACTGGTCAAAAACTATGAAGATATTTGTATCTCATGTGAGTGCTCATCAATGTTATGACCTCAGCAGAGGAGGATTTTAATAATCAAGTGGATAGGATGACCCGTTCTGTAGACTCAACATCTTTTTCCAGGCACCCCTATCATTGCCCAATGGACACATAAACAAAGTGGCCATGGTAGCATGGATGAGGTTATGCATGGGCTCAGCAACATGGACTTCCAGTCACCAAGTCTGACCTGGCTACTGCCAATGCTGAGTGCCCAGTTTGCCAGCAGCAAAGACCAATACTGAGTCCTTGATATGGCACCATTCCTCATGGTGATCGGCCAGATACCTGGTGGCAGGTTGATTATAATTGACCTCTTCCATAATGGAAAGGGAAGAGATTTGCCCTCACTGGAATAGACAGTTATTCCAGATATGAGTTTGTCTGTCTTGCATACAACGAGTTTGCCAAGACTATGATCCATGAACTCATGGAATGCCTTATCCACCATCATGGTATTCCATACAACATTGCCTCTGAACAAGGCACTTGCTTTATGGCTAAAAAGTGCAGCAGTGGGCTCAGGCTCATGAAATTCACTGGTCTTATCATATTCTCCATCATCCTAAAGCAGCTGGATTGATGGTACAGTGAAATGACTTTTTGAAGTCACAACTACAATGCCAAGTAGGTAACAATACTTTGCACGGCTGGGGCAAAGTTCTTCAGAAGGCCATTTGTGCTCTGAATCAGCATCCAATGCATGGCACTGTGTCTTCTATAGCCAGGATTCCTGGGTCCAGGAATCAAGAGGTGGAAGTGCAGGTAGCACCACTCATATCACCCCTAGTGACCCACTAGCAAAATTTTTGCTTCCTGTTACCATGACATTATGTTCTACTGGCCTAGAGGTCATCGTTCCAGAGGAAGGAATGCTGCTACCGGGAGACACAACAAGAATTCTATTAAACTGGAAGGTAAGATTGCCACGTGGACACTTTGGGCTCCTCCTACCTTTAAGTCAACAGGCTAAGAACAGAGTTATAGTGTTGGCTGGGGTGATTGACCCAGATATCAAGATGAAATCAGCCTACTACTGCATAATGGAGGTAAGGAAGAGTATGTATGGAATACAGATCCATCAGGGTGTCTCTTAGTATCACCATTCCCTGTGATAAAGAACAGTAGGAAACTACAAGGGCGCAATCCAGGCAGAGCTACACATGGTCCAGACCCCTCAGGAATGAAGGTTTGGATTACTCCCCCGGGAAAAAACAAACAAACAAAAATGGCCTGTTGAGGTGCTTGCTGAAGGCTAAGGAAATACAGAATGGGTAGCAGAAGAAGTTAGTCATTAATACCAGCTATGACCATGTGACCAGCTGCAGAAATGAAGATTGTAACTGTCATGAATGTTTCCTCCTTCTTCTGTTAAAAATATGTTTGTGAATGTACACACTCATACTGAGACAATATCTTCATTTTATTTCATTTTCTTTTATCATGTTACATAAGATTTATTGACTTCATATCAGCATTTAAGTATTGCTAACTTTATGCAACAGTATTTGGGTTGGGGATTGATGCATTTCCATTTGTACAAAGGATAGTTATATTATGTTAGGTGTAGTTATGTCCTTATTATTGCCTTTATTTCAAGATTATGTGTGATCTCAGGAGATGTGTATGGGTTCAAGTTGACAATGGATGGACTCATGATGGTTAATTCTGAGTGTCAACTTGATTGGATTGAAGGATGCAAAGTATTGATCCTGGATGTGTTTGTGAGAGTATTGCTAAAGGATATTGGCATTTGAGTAAGTGGGCTGGAAAATGCAGATCCGCCCTTAATCTGGTGGACACAATCTAATCAGCTGCCAGTAAATATAAAGCAGGCAAAAAAACATGAAAGGAGAGACTGGCCTAGTCTTCCAGCCTACATCTTTCTCCTGTACTGGGTGTTTCCTTCCCTCAAACATTGAAATCCAAGTTCTTAAGTTTTGAGACTCGGACTGGCTCTCCTTGCTCCTCAAGTTTGCAGACAGCCTATTGTGGGACCTTGTGATGGTGTAAATTAATACTTAATAAACTCCCCTTTATATATATATATGCGTGTGTGTGTGTGTGTGTGTGTGTGTGTGTGTGTGTGTGTGTGTGTATTAGTTCTGTCCCTCTAGGGAATCTAACTAATACAGTCCAAAGAAATGACCTTTGTTTTGAGTGGGTGAACTAGTAAAGCACAAGTTCAGGAGGCATGAATGACCATCTTATATCAGACATATGAACCAGAGAGGCTAAGTGAGAAGAATAAAAAAGGTACACAGAAGCAAACAAAGATGTGAAAACAAAAGTTTATATGGCTTGGCAGTTCCTCATTGCTGCATATTTCTGTGGCCTGCCTTTATCCCCTGTGTTCCCATTTGAAAGCTCTAATCTAAACCACCTCCACTCTGTTTTTCCCCTTAAGCTAGTTTACGTAGGTCACTGCTAGCTACATCCTAAATCTTGACTAAGGTGTTTCTTCTGCTAGGCAGTTAACTTCTCTCATTTTTATATTTCCTAATGAATTACATTTGCTATTACTAATAAGGAAAGCCTGCAGAGGTGGATGATATTACCTAATTACATTCAAAGTGAGGAATCTATCACTTATTGTCAGCAAAAAGAGGTTAAATGCAGAAAGAAATTTATTATTGTGATTCTTGCTATGGCTATTTACTTCCTTTTATTAATGACAAGTCTAAAATTAAAGGTAAATAGACAGTATTTAATTTTAATATTTAGTATTAAATATTTAAAATACAAAATTTGAAAATTGTGGTCCTAATTAAGACAAATTTTTAAAATCTTATAATGGGAGAAAAAATGAACATAATTAAAATCAGAAATTATTTATTCAGTGGGGTTGACCCACCATATCACTTTGATGTATTCAAAAATCATCTGAGAAGCTTGCTAAGAAAGTGTAAGATGGGATACAAGGTTAACAATTCTGATACTGCCACACGCATATATTGGAAGTGAAGAATTAAGTAAATGGAGGGTGAGTGATGGGAGCCAGGTTTCTCATGGTTGGAGTGAGAATTTAAATTTAAGAAAAAAAGAAGACTAGAAAAACCCATATAATGAAGGATTACAGTTGGAGACATCAATAAAAGCTTATGCTTAGATTAACATAGATACAGGTTACATATGAAAATACTTATATGTATATGTGTATATATACAAGGGCAAAATAAACATGTATATTTCCTTGTTCTGTCAGATTAAAATACTTTAAAAAAATACCCAAGTAGCAACAAACATGCCTAGCACAGAGATCTTGGTGTCTAATACTATTCTCTGATATAAGGAAGCAGGACTTCTCAGAGAAATTGCTTATTCTAGAACCAGGGTAGGAAAGGTGACCCTGAAGTATCTTGGATTACCAGAAAGTAATAAACTGTTAAAACACACACACACACACACACGCACACGCACACGCACACGCACACGCACACAGATGGAAAATGTCAATGGAACATAAGAGACAACAGAAAGAACTCCCAATAGCCAAAGCTGGAATAATTTGAGCAACAGAATAAATAAAGTAATGTTGGATGCTAACCCAGAGTAGAAAATAAACACTCATGGGTACATAGTGATCTAAATAAATGATTTATTTGATTTTTTAAATCCTATAAATAAGAGGTAGGTGGGGATGGTTAATAACTATAAACAATAGAAAGATTAAATAAGACCTACTATTTTGTAGCACAAGCAGGTGACTATAGTCAATAATTGAGTTGATTGTAACTCAAAGGTTAACTTCTGCAGGGGATGGATACCCCATTCTCCATATGATGTGCTTATTTCATATTGCCTGCCTATATCAAAATATTTCATGTACCCCAGAAATATATATACCTACTATGTATTCCCAAAAATTAAAAATTAAAAAAATTAAAATTAAAAAAATAATAATTGAATAATATATGGTGGAGAAGAAACAAATCTCCCTGCATAAAAATTCCAAATAATTTATGTAGACATAAAGGAAGGTGGAGCATAACTTCCCACTTCTTAAGAATGGTCTGAGCACAGTGACTTCCTTCTAAATAATACATTATGAAAGGTAGACAGTGAAAGAGTAATTTTACAGCAACAAAATCTGTCAGATGACCTCAGCTAGGTGACTGAGGATAGTATCAGTAGTCATGTTGACATTTCATACATTTGATATATGATGAAAAGAGAAATTTACCTCTGCCATATTCCTCCCCCAAATCCATGTTTTCAGTCTATGGGAAAGATGTTCAGACAAATTCCATATATCCCATTGTAGGTGAATTTTACAAAATACTTCTCTAGTGCCTTTCAAAATTGTCAAAGTCATCAGAATATAAAGAAAATCTGAGAAATATTCACAGCCAAGAGGAGCCTAAGGAGACACTACAGTTAAATGTTATATGGGACCCTGGAACAGATAAAGGACATGAGAGAAAACCTAAATAAATCTGAAAATATATGGACTTAATAATAATGCCTCAAAATTGGTTCATCAGTTGTAACAAGTGTGCCATGCTAATGTTAGATGTCAATAACATGGAAAAATATATGAGGAGTATATGGGGACATTTTGTACATTTTTAAAAATTTCCCTGTAAACCTAAAACTATTGTTAAAAAATGGAGGAACTATGATATCTTGTTCATGTTGTGCCTCAAGCCAACAGGTATAAGTGTGTAACAGGCAAGCAGTAAATATAATACGTGTTGATTGTTGATTTCATTTTTCATCAGTTAATATATTTCAGTTGCTCTCTGGTTAAGACAGATTCCTACTTTCCTGTGAACATCCCTGTTTACAAGCTTCTCATTACTTTTTATTGTTTATTTTTCTATATGAAAATTCATTTAAAGTATTTCTCTACAATGCTTATATATATTAAATTTTAGTTTCTTCCCATAAGCATTCTTGGAACTATTGAAAACTTATTGACGAAAGTTTTCAGGTTTATACTATGTACATTTATATACAATAAAATTTAGTAGAGATCTAAATATAAAAACTACTATTCATGGAATCCTTAAAAGTGATAGAAATAACATACACACATACATATATAAATGTATACGTATATATATATATATATGTGTATATATATATGTGTGTGTGTATATATATATATTTCCCACCTGCCCCCTCCCTCCTATAAATGTGCATATATTATTTAGAGCCTACCCAGATAATCTATGGTAATATCCCCATCTAAATATCTCTAATAATATCCACAAAATTATTTTTTTCCATATAAGGTAATTTACAGGTCCCAGACATTAGGATATGGACATATTTGGGGAGTGCTATTATTCATACTAATACAATCAGTTACAAATCTGCAATTCCGTCCATACTCTCTCCTGCTGATAAAATGACATTATATCCTATTTTTTTTTAACTTCAAGTATCATTTCTTAGCTGAGAACACCAAAATCTTCACATTTTTGCCTTTTCTCTTTTCCAAATCCTGCTCCCTCTTCTCTAGTTGCCTACTATACATTTTTATAAAATTTATCTTAAGTCTTCTAAACATAACATAGCTGAAATCAAAGTCACTAATTCTCTTTCAAATGCAACTTCCTACGTAAATCAATTTTTTTTAGTTTTATTATAATCATAGTCTTCTATGCTGTAAAATACACTCATCTCTTGAACTCCATCCAATATATTTAATAAGGCATCTACTGAGTAAATCACTTTCATAGAATCTATAATTTTCAGTTTACATATATCCAGTCCTCTAGCTTTAAATATAATCTGTATGCTGCTAATGCGTATAAAATGTACATCTTTATGTTTCAGGTTTCTCCTAAACAACAAACCAGTAAATCCACATGGCTGAGCAATAGTGTTACTTGAATGTCCGATGAATGCCTTAAAGTCAACATTTTGAAAAGAATTAAAATCTCACCATGGCCTATATGACTTAATTATGACTATTCCTTTAACTTCATCTTCTATCAATTTTCTTTTCTTTTCTTTCTTTTTCTTTATTTTTTGAGATGGAGTTTTTCTCTGTTGCCTAAGCTGGAGCGCAACAGCGTGATCTCTGCTCACTACAGCCTCTGCCTCCTGGGTTCCAGCGATTCTCTTGCCTCAGCCTCCTGGGTAGCTAGGATTAAAGGTGCACATCACCACAGCTGGCTAATTTTTGTATTTTTAGTAGAGACAGGATTTCACCATGTTGGCCAGGCTGGTCTCGAACTCCTGACCTCAGGTGATCTGCCTGCCAAGGCCTCCCAAAGGGCTGGGATTACAGGCATAAGCCACCTTGCCCTTTTTGTTTGTTTGTTTGTTTGCTTGGTTTATTTTGAGATGGAGTCTCACTCTGTCGTCAAGCTGGAGTGCAGTGGTGGGACTCCCTGGTTCAAGCTATTCTCCTGCCTCTGCCTCCCAAGTAGCTGGGACTACAGGTATGTGCCACCATGCCCAGCTAATTGTTGTATTTTTAGTAGAGACAGGGTTTTGCCATTTTGGCCAGAGTGCTCTCAAACTCATGATTCACCCGCCTCAGTCTCCCAAAGTGTTGGGATTATAGGCGTGAGCCACTGCTCCTGGCCTCAATTTTCTACTTGCTCTCTAATCTCTCGTCACTTACTCCTTTCTCTAACTTTACTCAGGGTTCTTGTACCTGAGTTTATTTCTGCCTGGAAGCCTCTACCCCAGAACACATAATGGATCAATCCCTTACTTTAACTAAACATCTGCTTCAACATTATATCTCCTAAGAGGCCTACTGATCCCACCTTATCTAAAATAGCAACCTTATTTGTCTATTCTCTTAAATGACTTTAGTTTTCTATATAACACCTTTCAGCTTCTGACATTTCACATAAGTCTTTAATAATTTATAACCTGCATCTTACCTAGAATTTAAGCTTCGTGTAGGTAGAGACTTTGATTTGTCTCTTTTGCATTCCAAGAACCTACTAAATCTGTGTTTGATGAATAAAAATTTGAATGTCTCTCCAGCAGCTGTGGCCCCAATCCAAGTCCCTTACCATACCACAGTCATTTAAATATGTATTAATAGATTTTCCTATTTACTTGGTTTTTCAGCACTACCAATCATTACCACTACTCTCTATAAACATCATTAATTTCCTTCAAAGAATTTTATCATATGATTTATCTTCCAAAAAATTACACAGCGGTTCATTAATGTCCACTGGCTTCATTTTACATGGCTTGTTCAGCTTTCAGTGAGCAATCTGGTTGTATCAACATCTAACCTTGCCTTTCATGACTTCCATACATGTGTCTCAACCAAGTCTTTAGCATTTTTAACAGCCCTGGACATCGCCTCAGTCAAGATTCTGCTGCAATTGTTCCATGAAAGGCTGTCATCTTACACAAACAGTACCTCCACTGAATGTTCCGCCCAAGATCTTCCTCCTGAGTACACTCACTCTCTGTTGTCTGATCACTTTGTTTTGAGTCAGTTCTTACACACAGACCATTCATGTTAATAACACTTTATTCACAACTGTAATTTTCATTTCCTTTATAATATATGCAAAGCCATGAGCTGCCTAGTTGCAGTTCTTGGGAATGCCAGCTCAGGCCAAAACTCCCTGCATGCCTTGAGGAAGAGAAAATGTAATGTTAACTTTACCTACTGGTTAAACCAATGTGTTATGTGTCCATGGGGTATACATTGTGTGTACCCTTCATTGTCCCAAATGCTACTTGTCGTAGACAGTTATTCCTGGGGATAACCTAAGAGTTCTCTATCTTTGCTCTTCCAACCTGTGGGTACTCCAGCCTCCAACAATATCTCGGAGACTGACCAGATGTTCACCAAATCTGGCTCCCTTTTCTGTTAGATGCACAGTAAGATTTCATTTCCCTGGCTACCTGATAGTTAGGTGTATGAGGGGACTGAATTATGAATAATTAGGGGAGAAATAATGTATGCCACTTCCATGCTATCATGGGCTGAAATTTGTGCTCCTCTCCCTCCAAAATATATGTTGAAATCCTAACTTCCAGCACCTCAGTATAGATATGGAAATAGAAGCATTATGGATTTAATTAGTTAAGACAATATCATACTGGAATAGAGTGGGCCCCTAATCCACTGTGAATGGTATTCTTATAAGATGATGGGCATATGAGGACACACAGGGAGAATGCTAAGTTATTACTAAGGCAGAGATTGGAGTTATGCAACCGCAAGCCAAGTAACACAAAAAATTGTCATAAAACCCCTGAAAGCCAAGAAGAGGCAAAGAATGATTTCTCTATAGGTTTCAAAGGGAACTGAAATCTGTTTTTGCCTTGATTTCAGTCTTCAACCCTCCAGAACTGTGAGACAATACATTTATTTGATTTTAAACTACCCTGGTATGGTTAGGCTTTGTGTTCCCACCCAAATCTCATCTTGAATTATAATTGCCATAATCCACATGTGTCAAGGGAGTGACCAGGTGGAAGTAATTGAATCATTAAGGTGGTTTCCTCCATGCTATTCTTATGATAGTGAGTGAGTTCTCATGAGATCTGATGGTATTATAAGTGTTTGGTAGTTTCTCCTGTGTTTATTCTCTCCAGCCACCTGAGAAGAAGGTGCCTGCCTCCCCTTCACCTTCCACCATGATTGTAAGTTTCCTGAGGCCTCCCCAGCCAAATGGAGCTATGAATCAATTAAACCATTTCCTTTGTAAGTTGGAATTGTGGGTAAATTAAATATCTCTCCCTTAGGAATTACTCAGTCTTGGGCAGTTTTTTAGAGCTGTGGAAAATGGACTGCTCAAGACTGGGTGATTCATTGTGGTAGTTTGTTACAGCAACCTCAGGAAATTAATATATACGTCTAACCCATGAAAACATCAAGGGAATCCTCCATACTCTTCCCTGTCACCTTGCAAATTTAGAGGATCCAGTAGATGATTACAAAGGCCTTTGGAATGACAGAACGGTATGTTATAAGGATCTAAACTTGTGGCCATTTGCCAAACGCCTGCACTGAATTGTTATGCAAGTTATACCACATTATAATGCAAGTTATATATAATGGGATATGTACATGTAAATATGTTTTATAAGTTATACATAGGAAAGAAGTTATATATTGAATTATAACACAAGTTGTATTGTGTTTTTCCAGTTATATTATGCTACTTGTATTGTCTTAAAATCTGCTGAGATTTGGGGATTTGTAGGTTATAGCAATGAGTGTTACCTTAATATAGAAAGTGGTGTACTTGAAGACAGCTGCTCTCATAAAATAAACCTAAAACATTTGGGACTGGCTTAGCAGTCAGGTAGAAGCAGGCAACAAAGATACTAATATCTGAGGCTGGACAGCTGAAAAGTGTGTGTGTGTGTGTGTCTGTGTGTGTGACTTTCTTTTCTTAATGCTTATGCTGTGGAACTTTAAAATTGCTGTGGAATAGTAATGACTGTGTATATCTTATTGTTTTTCCTCCTATATGTAAAATTGCAGTTTTTCTACACATGGTTCATCTTTGTTCACTTGGTGGGATGACTAGGTGTCAAATAAGTTGTATGTTTTGTTTTGTTTTTTAGTTTATAAGACCCCCAGACCAAGAGGAGTCAAATCCAAAACTGATACAAAGAACTTTGGATCATCGGGAGATCCTTGAGTTTGAACTAGATGCAATGACTAGATGGACTTTCAGGTTGGCAGTTAAGTCAGACCATGTAACTAAGTTTTAGCCAATGAAATGAGCAGAAGTTATGTAAGCCTTTTCCAAGTTTGACTCATAAAATATTCCCTGTGAAATGTGATTTTCCTTCCTTCCTGTGTGGAGGCCATATTTCAAGGATTTAATGTAAGACTCCAATGCCCTAAGGAGCTAATTTTCAAATACCCACAACAAACTATTGCATGAGTAGTAAATAAAATTTAATTTTGAAAAGCTAGTGATATTTTGAAATTGTTGGTACTAGGACATAGTATAATATGTCTACTTGTATAATATACAACATTTACCAAAATACATTAGCCCAGAATCATGTCATGTATACCTGAAATCTAAGACTGTAGAATTTGAGTTTATTTTTCCTTTGTCTATTAGCAATGATATTTTCAGATGTGTAATTTTTAACCCAATGAATATAAGTCCCAGGAGGATACCTTCCACAATACACTCTGGATACAGTCTCTGCTCGTACTTTGCCAGGCAGCTGTCTCCATAATCCATTCTTTTTCTCTCCCATTAATCTCTCCATTGTACTGGCCCTTTCCTATTATCATTTAAACATTTTTATGTCTCCATGATGAAATAATTTCTCCCTTTATTACATTTCACCTTACAGAAACAGCTACAATTTTTTCACACATCCATTGCCAAACATATTGAAAGTGTTATCCACTCATTCTGCACCCACATCTTTACCAACTGCTTGTCAATGTATTTTATTCTGACATAATTCCACCATTCAAGCAAAAATAACTTTTGATAAAGTCAGAAATGACCATTATCTTGTTAAATACAATGGACTTTTGTTCTAAATAACCTCAATTTCTTTTATATAATGTTTCTTGTTGGAGGCCTTTTGAATTACATTTTCAAAATAATTCAAGTAAGTCGAATTTATTGTTTTCTTTCATTACTGGTACTGTGTTGTCAAGTTGAGGAACTATTTCCTAATTCAAGTCACAAAGATTTGCTCATCTAACAGTGTTATAGTTTTAGCTCTTGAATTAAAGTGTATGATTCGTTTTGAATTAGTATTTGTATATGATGTGGGATAAAGTTTCAACTTTATTATTTTTTTGTGGCTATCAGTTGTCCCAGTACCATGTGTTTAAAACACATTTCTTTTCCCAGCATTATATCGTTTTGGAAACTTCATCAAAGGCAATTGTCATAAATGTAGGTGTTTATTTTGGGGCTCTCAATTCTATTTCACTGACCTATGTGTATTTCCTTAAAATAGTATTACAGTTTCTTTCTTGATTACTAAAGTAAATTTAGTACTTTAATGAATATAAATCCTTATCAAACTCTTTTAAAACATGGAAGAGAAAGGAACAGATCCCTCTTTATTCTATGAGGTTAGTATTAATCCAATAATAAAACTGGAAAGAATACATTTCAAAAAAAAATTACAGACCAATATTCCTTATAAATATAGATGCAAATATACTTAACATGTTTTACAATAGTATTAGAGTCTCTTTCTTGATTACTAAAGTAAGTTTAGTATTACAGTCTGTTTCCTGGTTACTAAAGTAAGTTTAGTACTGATTACTAAAAAAAATTTTGAAGTAAATTTTGAAATCAGAGAACGTGGAATCCTATAACTTTGTTCTTTTTTTAAAAAAATATTGTTTTGGTTATTCTTGGTTCTTTTTTCTCATAAATTTTAGAATCAGCTTGTCAATTTCTGCAAATATGCCCGCTGGATCTTGATAGTAATCATGTTGAATCTGTAGATCTATTTGGTGTGTATTTCCATTTAACCAATAGTACTTCTTCTAATCTGGAATACCTTTTTATTTCTTTAAGTCTTTATTTTCTTTCAGTGATGTTTTATAGTTTTTACTGTACAGGTTATGCACTTTTTTGTTAAAACACCCCTAAGTATTTTATTCTTTTTGATGCTATTGAAGATAAAATTTTCTTAATTTCATTTTTAGGTAGTAATTGCTAGTGCATAGGAATATATTTTATTTTTGAATATAAATCTTATAGATTGTAACCTTGATGAACTCATCTATTAATTCTAATTGTCTTTCAGTGAATTTCTTAGGGTTTTCTACATACAAGCTTGCATCATCTTGTATGTAAGTACAAAGTAGCAATAGAGTTACAAGTTTATTTTCGTCTAGTTGCCTTTCTTTTCTTGCCTAATTACCCTCACTAGAACATTCAGTATAGCAATATTATGGGAAATAGCATTCAGATTTTCACCATGAAGTATGATGTAAACTGTAGGAGTTTTATAAATGTTCTTTATCAAGTTAAGGATGTTTCCTTCTATTCCTAATTTGTTGAGCTTTTTAAAAAAAATACATGACAAACTGTTGGATTTTGTCAAATGCTTTTATTGCACCTATGGTAATAATCATGTTTTTGTTTTTGCTATATTAATACTTCATGAGAGTTGATTAATGTTTAAAGTATTAAACCAACAATGTAATACTGGGATAAATCCTAATTGGTCGTAATACATAAAAATGTTTAGATGATGGTGGATTCAACTTTCTATTCTGTTAAGGATATTTGCATCTATATTAATAAGGAATATTGGTCTGTAATTTTTTCTTGTAATGTACTCTTTCTGGTTTTATAATTGGATTAATACTAATCTCGTAGAATAAAAGGGGAACTGTTCCTTTCTCTTCCATGTTTTAAAATAGTTTGATAAGGAAACTTTTTACAGAATTCACAAGTGAAACAATTAGGTCTTGAGATTTTCTTTGTGGAAAGATTTCAAATTGCTAATTTAATCATTTTATTTTTCATATTTCTAATCAGCTATTCAATTTCTTTTTGAGTCAGTCATAGTAGTTTGTGTCCTTCCAGGAATTTTCTCATTTCATCTGTATTATCTAATTTGTTGGTGTGCAGTTTTTTTATAGTATTCTCTTATAAGCTTATTTATTTCAATGAGATTAGTAATATCTCCTCTTTCCTTCTTGATTTAATCTGCTTGAGTCTTGTCTGTTTTTTTTTTTTTTCTTGGTCACTATTGTTTACACTTTGACCATTTTGTTAATTTCTTTCAAATAAATTTGGTTTCATTCTTACTATTATTTTCTATTTTTTAGTTTATTTTCACTCTAATATTTAATATTTTATTTAATCTCCTTCCTTTGGGGTTAGTTTGTTCTTTACAGTGGATTTTTAAGTTTCGAACTCAGCAACTTTGAAATGCTTCGTCCTTTACAACATACTTTCTTTCTTAGTGTTCACTACTCAACATCATTCATTTTATCTACTTGTATGAATTCCCCTTCTAATTCTACTTTTCTGGCTTGTCATCATCTTCTTGACCTTTAAAAGTTGGAGATTCTCAAGAGTCAGCCTTATGCCCTTTTCTTTCATTTGTGGTGGAAACTGTCATGCACTTCTCAAAAGCATCATGGAAGTACCCTTTCAGCCAGTCACTGGGAGTGCTGGTGGCAGATAGCCCTTATCGTTGGGACAGCTTACATTCAATGCATTCAATGACTGGTCAGCAGAGTGCTATAAAGGCCTCAAAACGTCCCTTAATTTTGACCATTCTGAAGATTTGTCTTGGTTTCAGCTTCCCTGTTGAGTCTTCTGAGGTCTTTGTAGTTATCTCACCATATTGGTTTTTCTTGTGCTACCCAATCCTGCCTCCTTCTTTTTCATTTATCTTGATCCAATAAGCACTTTCTAATAAAGTGCCAGTATATTAATCTCCACCACAAAGTCTTATTTCCTGGGGAACTCAAAGTGCGATGCTGTTGTATAGTGTCTCCACTGATAATTTTCATCTGTCTTAATAGCTTTTCTTCCCATCTGTATATTGACAACCATTAATGTGTATCTCTATCCCCGACCACCTCAGAACTCCAGATGATTTCTTGCACAGATGTATGCAATATTTACTTGGATACCTCATAGCAAGCTAAGAATAAACATGCCAAAAATGGAAATCATGATTTTCTTTCTGAAACCCTGTCTTCCTCTGGCTTTTAGTGTAGCTATAATATATTGTAATAAAATACATTTGATCCAAACTTTTTCTTAGCATCTTCTACAAGACTTCCTTAAGACAGTGAGCAGAAATACTAAGTAGAAAAATTGAGGCCAGTATGTCTAAGGTCAGACATTTTTCTATCCATTTTTCATGTATTAACTCATTTAATTCTCACAATAACTTCATAGAGTAGGTTTTATATATTTTTTAATTCTTATAGAAAACTACCATATGAAGAAATATATAAGTTATCTAAGGTCCTAATATCAAAACAAGGATTTCCACATTAGTAAGTTCTCTCCTGAAATTCACATATAATCATTTTCTCATACTGCCTTACTGATAAATACAAGTATTGGTTTGAACTGTGAATGTATTACTTTGGATGGGAAAAAAATACTTGGTCATATTTGTTGTTATTGATAAGAACCACAATGGACATGAACATGTTACTTAAACTTACTATCATTTTTATATCTGTGACAACTTGCTGAAAGGAATATCAGCTCCCAACAACCAGAAATAAAGATCCTTTATCCTAGGGTGTCAAGAGGTTGCCCAAGCTTGTACTATTTTTCTTTTTGTTAGTATGTTTGGAGTATTAACATCTTAAATGTAAAATCTATCTATCCATCTATTTATCTACCCATCATTCATCCATTTATCCCCACATGTGTAACCACAGTCCAAGCTCTTATCCATAACTAGGATACTCTCTATTTATCAGACAAACAAGCCAGAAACCAAAACTCTATAGTTATCATAGAATGCTCCCTCCCTCTCCATTTCACTCCTCCAATGTAATAAATTATTGTTATATTCTATTACAAATATTCTAAAATATACTCACTTCTCTCTAACCAAAGTGTGAATCACACCATTACCCCTACATCTACTCATAGGACTCATCACCACCATCTGTGATGCTAGCTCCTTTTCCATAGACTCCAAAAAGACTTTCTATCTTATCTCCTATCTACCTTTGCCTCTCCAATAAATCCTCTTTCAAAACAGTGATATTTTTAAAATAGAAATCTGGTCATGTCAACTTTCTGCTTAAAACCTTTTTGTAACTTCCCTTTGCTCTTAAGAGAAAGACCTAAATCCATGAACTGAAGTGTAAGCCTTTATATACTAGTTACCCTTGTCTGTCTCTCAGGTAGTACTCAGTTACTACCTCTCCGTCAAACTTCTTACAGGTTAATTAGCATGTATTATGGCCCCACCATCTTAGGATCATTGTGTATGCTGCTTTCCCTTTGTGTAAAACTCCCAATTCCATATCTGAGTTGACTCATATTTCAGATTTCTGCTCAATCAATACTCTTGGAAGGAATGTGTAACTTGCAAAACTAAAACAATGTTCCATATTACAAACTTTAATAGCATTTCGCTTTTTTTGTTTGTGGCTAAGTTGGCCAATATTTGACCATTATACATATTTAAAATTGTTGCCTAACCACATATAAGAACATTAGAAACCACCCTTAGTTACATTTGAGACATTTTGGAATATTATGTTCACAAGCAGCTGAACCTTTCTTAAGCATCTATTTGATTTATTGACCTCAAGTGGGAACACATTTTATTTCAACTATTGCATTTGGCTGGAAGGAAGAGGAAAATTTGGGCATCTCAATCAGTATACAGAGATGCCTCGGTTGTTAATCTACTAACCTGAGGCCCAAACCTTCTCTCCATAAAATCAGTCTTATTTTAAAAAATCATAAATCATGTGAGAAAGATATTTCAGCCTTTAAAACTATAAGAAAAAATCCAACTTGCCCATTTATAACGTTCAGATTATTGATAAACTTGTAGAAAAATGGAGTTGCAAGGCATTTTGCTTGATATCAGTATCCCTGCCCCTACTGTGAAAGGGAGCTATGTGGACAGAAGAGATATACAGAATAGATGCTAAAACTGAGTGGACATAGTAAGGAATTTGATTGATCTTGGTACAGGAAAAAGAGTCTAATCAGACATCCTAGATCAGCAGCATGATTTGAAAGTCAATACCTCAAAAAGTAACTGTGAAAGGAATAAGAAAACTGGTGAGGCTGGCCATTAAAAACAATCAAGTCAGGACTTCTTCCATAAAATTCGCTATTTAATGATATTTGCTGGGTAATAAGCAAGAGCCAGGTCATAGTGCTAATGCATGGGAGTAGGTTATATTCAAAGCCTCACTTGTATCATTCCCACCATGTTGCAAATTCTCCATGTCCCATTCTGCATGTTGCAAGTGAATGCCATATCTTGAGTTAAATGTGAAGATTTAAAAGTGGGATTATATCATATTCTCTACTTTCTCAACCATTTGTCCCCCTTGAGGAAAAAACTCTCCCCAAATCCAGGAAAGAAAAAAGGAACACTTTTTATTGATAACCTATCACATGCCAAGACAATATTGTCACATTTAATCCTTGTGACAACCCTGATAGAAGTGATAATAATCTTTATTTCATAGGTTGGGAAACTAAGTCTCCATAAAGTTGGATTTTTTTTCTACCTCTTGGGAGCACAGAGTTGAATTCATGTCTCATTCTAATGCCCATTTTCTCCTTACCATCCTGAGTTAGTTATCTATTGCCTTTCAGATCTCTGTACTGCCCCCTCTATCCACATGCAAACTTATTTCTCTTCATTCTATACAATCTAATTCACACTTTAACAACATAATTTAACAACAAATGTTTGCCTAATAGACATACTTGTTTTAAACAGTTTCCTGTCTCCTTGTGGCTTGAAAGAGTTAATAGAATTCTAATTTGCTGAAAGTAGTTTAGAAATCAGATGAGTTGTGGAGGGTCAGAAAAGCATATTAGGATGAGTTGGTTGCCTTGGCAGATAAAATTCACTTCATTCTTTTTGAAAGTGACTATGCCCTGAAAGGAAGTTCATGTGTCCCATCAGGTTGAGTTTCTCCTCAATGGAAAATCACCTTATGACTGGAGAGGTTGCAACTTCTCTGCCTATTTCAGGCAACTGGTGACTGTAGAGTAGCCAGCATTCTTACTTCACTGACTTTTTCTAAGGGCTTTTGGAGAATGTTTCTACAGTTACAGAACAGATAGGAATCCCACAAAAAAATCATCATCAACATCACCATCATCTCCAGTGTCAGTGCTCAGTTATCTACTTTTCTATAATGCTCCTAAGCTGATTTTGATAGTGATGGCCCATGAATCACATTTGAAAAACATTAAATTGGAGACAGTCCTGTTACTATACACTTGCTGGTAAGGGCTCCTCATGTAAAACTTCCTGTATCTCTATGTCTTTTAACTCATATTTACCTGAATGCCTTTCCCTTTTTTGCCAACTTGACAATATTTTAATTACCAATGTATTGTTTGTCATTTCGTTCTGTATATTGCATACTATTATTTTTATCTCTAATGATACAGCTTTTGACAACAATGTGGTAGATGAGAGAGTAGAATTTCTTTATTAAAAGAATCATTACATTCTTGGGAACTCATATGTTCATGCTATTAGGAGAGCTGAGGCAGTGGTTAGAAGGAAGGAATTCTGGTTTGAAATTGAAATCGATGGCTTAGAAAGGTTCAGGAAAGTGAGGATATTGACTGTGCAAGTCCTGAAGTAGCTGAGATAAGAGGTAGAAAAGTTAAGGGGTTACTGCTGCAGAGATCTCCAACTGCTCTCTATGATTTGATATGTTTTAATTATATGTTTTTTCTTATTTAATTATAAAAAAGCTAGGTGGGTGTATTAATCTGAAAGTAATCTGTGGTTGAAGAGACAAGATGCTAGCTGGGGATCTCTGAGAAGACACCACCTCTCGATTGGTACTTCTAGCATCGTGTGCCATGAGAAGGAAATTCTGTGGGGATTAGGCAGGCTTATAAAAAATTCTAGAATACATAAAACTGATGCAATGAACAGGCTGAAGGAAAAACGTGAGGAGATCGTGTCACTAGTGATTCTAAAAGAATGATTCAAAAGAAAATATAAGTTTTATCTGTTAAATAAACATATATCTATATATGGCATTTTTAATGTCCTGAAAAATAGTAAAAGGAAGAGAAGAGAAAGTTGGTCACTAGATCCCCCTTATAGGTTTGAGATTCTTTTTTTAATCTGTAATGGAACAGAGACAGTAGAAATAAGGTGAGATGAATCACTGCAGATGTTATCTAAGTAGCAAAGTTATAATTAGAGTTGCTTATCTTTGTAATAGAAATGACAAAAGAATTGAGGTGGACACAAAATGTGAGATAAAAGAAATAGTTATTTTGGGGCTTACTGGAAATACTTGTATACAGAGCCAAGGGACAGGGGTGTTTGAATATTGGCAAGAACAAAAGATGAAGTAGATTCCGTTGATGTCTGAAGTTGTGACCTTTTTCTCCTGCAGAACTAATGCTTCTAACAATTTCTTCAGTATTCAACAATGTTTTAATTAATTGTTTAATTAAAATACACTTTAAATAAGAGTGTATTTCCTCAAATCATCAAATCTATTGAATTTTGCCCAGTTCTGTAACACCAACAATAATCTACTTCATATTTTTTTCTTGCCTATCTTAGGAAAATTTCTGGAAAGTGCAACATACAAATTATCTTCAGTAGTTTATTTTTATACATTTTTGCATTGGAATCTGTCTAGATCACAAAACTATGGCTTTGAAGGAGAGCCTGGAAAGTCATTTTTACTCTGACAGAGATAGTATATGGTGGATGTCTTATAAATATTTTAAAAGGACAAAAATTAAATGCAATTGAATAGCTGGTAACTTAACAATTTCTTTGGCCTCTATTGTGTTTTCATTAATATAGAATTCATCAATTTAGATAATTCAATTTGTATTCAGTTAACCAATTTGCTGTGGGATCATTTGTATTGAGTAATAATAAAAAGTTCAGTTAATGAAATTGAAATTGCATATTAAGTCATGTCACAAAAGAATCAAACAAAACTATTATTCTAAAAAATAATATTGATGCTGTTCCTTCAATTCAGAAATAACCTTATGGAGAGTATTCATAATCTGATTGTGTGAGTAAGTAACAAAAAGGGTCTAATTAAAATGACCATACTTCACAATCTTTTCCGTAATAAATTGAGATTAAAGCAGACTTTTGTTTGCAGCAAATTTATGCTGACGGTAATATTCTTCATGATTTTTTTCATGTCGGAATAAGTTTAATGTTGTGCAGAATCCAAAAATAGTGGTTGCATTTTGATAGGTTTCATATATATCCAAGCAAGTTTCAATAAAATCTACTATGATGGTATTAACATAGACATAACTTCAAATTTCATATATCCTAATGTTACTGGGAAGTGCAGATATCCTGGCTCCTTTGTCTTTCTTGACAGAAAGAATTTGGCTGAGAGACAATTAAGCCAAAAAAGATAATTTATTGAAGGAAAACAGAGAGCAGAGTTTATTTAAAGATACATGCACTTTGAAAGATGAGGCACAGCTGGCTGCAGAAAGAGAACGAGCCAGCAGCCCTCCAGAGAGTTCTGTATTGGGGTTTTCATTATGTTGGATTCTGTTTTTAAGTTCCTTCCTCTGTCTGGGTCTTCTTTGTTTCGTTTTTCCATTTCTGCCTTAAGTCCCTGCCCTTTCTCCACATTGTTCCCATCCCAGGTTTGTGGGTCTCTCTCTTACTGTTGGTTAATGAGCATGCTTTGGCTCGTCTTGACTACGAATTTTACATAATGGTTGCCTTGCTCATTACCACCACCCAAGGAAGGTTATATAACTGTTAAATCTATACTTATCGCACATGTGCATTTCTTAGGAATTTCTCCTTTGCCCTTTCTCCTTCATATCAGTATATAGCTAGCTACATTTTGACAGTTTGACTACAGAGTGAGCCGTTACTGGATATCTTAAGGGGCGTTCCTTTCTGCACAGGTATTTTCGCTTCTCCTTGCTTACAGTGGACTAATTGCCCACTCACTTCATCATTAGTGATATCATTAATATGCAGATTTTGGATGGTCCCTGGGCATGAGTGAGGCTTCCCAGACCTTCTTTTCTCAGGGCTTCCTCTCCTGCACATGTCTGTCTATCTGCCTACTGTAACACTAATACTTTTGCTAAAATCAAGCAAACAGAAACAGTTATCTCATTCATGTTATGCAATACCCTCAAAAGAATCAGACTTGATAGGCTCCCAAGAACACCAGTATTCAACTATATTATTAATCCAATATCATCCTGGGCTGGCTACTTGGGCAACATGGGACGGAATATCTACTTAGAGGATGGAGATGAGCAAAGGGTCTCAGGGAATAGTATTTGATCTGGAAGTCACAGACTTCAATAAGATTTTGTTAGGAATATTTAGTAGGAAGTAGGCTCTTGGGCAGAAATAGTAACACCAGAAAATTTCCATAGGTCTAAACATACTTCGGTAAGCATGGGAAATGCCAAGTGCGCTGGAGTGAGCTTGGAGCCCAAGTTGGTGAGAATGAAATTAGATGAGACATTAAATGTTTTTATAAGAAAGGAGGGACCAACAGAAGTGTTTAAGCAGAAGGGGAAAAGGTTACCTCTAAAGTTATCAAAGATCAGTCTGGCCTCTGAATGGAGTATCAGTGAGCTGGAGAACAGGAAAGTCAGTTAGAATGCTATACTATCAATCCAGGTAAAAATTAATAGACATCTGAATTTAGACAAAAGTCAGGAAAATATTCTTTCAAATTTAATAGCCATTTCCACCACCCTCCAGCCCCATTTTCATCCTTCACATTCATTTTCTTAGAAGGAAGGAGTACATACTTCATGATTATTCTTTCCTTTCCAACTTCTAAGTAAAAGAGTTCTTGTCTTCTTTTAAATTCTATGGCTCTTGACCCACAGTATCACACTGAGAATCCAGTGAAAGAGCACATTTGAACATATGTACATTAAAATGTATAAACGGTCTATTTTATATATGTACATCTACCTATATAACATATAGTTCAGTTGCTTTCATTTTTTTAAATTTACTCACTATACTTTAAGTTCCAGGGTACATGTGTAGCTCGTGCAGGTTTATTACATAGGTATACATGTGCCATGGTGGCGGTTTGCTGCATTCATTGCCCCATCATCTACATTAGGTATTTCTCCTAATGGTTTCATTTTTTAGAATTTAGTATTATTTTCAAGCAGATGTCTTTTAAATAATCCCATTCCAACCAGTCTCATGATACATATTTAGCAACTGTTCATTTAAATGTTTTTAATGTCTCTTGGCCCTTGAAACTTAATTTGTATAATATGGAACTCAGCCAGTTGCTGCTGAAGTTCTTATGACCATGAATGGTTCATCCAATTCTTCTAGTAACTCAGACTGGAAGGTCTGGCTGCTTATGTATGCAACTTCTGCAAAGCTTCACAACTGACCTCTTTTCCATTTTTATAACACCACCCTTTCATAGGCCACAAAATCTCTCTTAGGAACTATGTCCAGAATCATTTAACTGTCTGGTGTGCTTCCTCCTGCACACTACCTAATAAGATGAAGCTTCCTAAAGTGAAGTGCTCCTCATAATTAGTCCCCTGCTCAAGAACCTGCAATTGCATTTAAAAGTGCAACCTGCTTTTCTAGGCACAATTCCTGCTTCTTGCCTTAAAAAAGTTTATAATAAAGCCAAACCGATGCTTTCTTCCCTTAATTTAATGCCTCATGTTTTCTTGAATTTGGATATGCTCTTTCTAAGGTATCGTGGAATGTCATCCGTATAAACATTTTTGCTGATATTCTTCTTCCCACTACTAAATAGGGTTTCAGTCACCATTAAAACTTCATAGTACTTTAATTCATTCTTTTTAAGTTTTCTTTTTTTAATTTTCCATATTTTATTTTTTATTAACAAATAATTTTACATATTTATGGGGTACATATTTTGATATATACAATGTATAGTGATCAGATAAGTGTAATTAGCATGTCCATCATCTCAAATATTATTTTTTAAATTATACATTAAGTTTTGGGGTACATGTGCATAAGTGGATGTTGAACAATGAGAACACACGGACACAGAGAAGGGAACATCATACACTGGGGCCTCAGGGGTGGGCGGCTAGGGGAGGAATAGCAGGGAGTGGGGGGTTTGGGGAGGGATAGCATTAGGATAAATACCTAATGTAGATAATGGGGCGATGGATTCAGCAAACCACCATCATGGCAAGTGTATACTTATATAACAAGTCTCTTTAACTTTTCTACTTTAATTTACTTCTTGATAAGTAATTGTCTTAACATAAAAAATTCACTACATTGTAAACTTTTTTGGGGAAAAGACTGTTGTCCATAATTTATACTAGCACAGAGAAATGCATGCAGAAGAGTTTCAATGAACATCATATTTATATTTACTTAATTCTGTCGGACATGCCCTCAAAGCACATATTTTCCCAGCCTAGCTGCAGTTGCTCTATTTTGGTTGAACGTGCAACATTTGCTGATGCACCTTTTTATCTTTCATTGTCAACATCACCACCATTATGTTCATAATCAATAAAGATTTGTTGAATTAATACAAGTGCAAGGCATTCCTATTTTAGTAGAGTTGTATGTAGTCAGCAGAGATTCAATGCAAATAATAACTTGCACTTCAGAACTTCATTGATCGTTATGGTCAAAGTTAAGCATGGTTTGGCAATATTGACAATGTATTTAAATCATGAAATATCTTTAGGGACCCTCATATTGATGGAATTTAGAAGTTTAGATACTGAATGCAGCTCAGTTCTTGTTACTGTTGCCTTTTTAATTACTTTTGTTGTTATTTTTGCTGTTGTTGTTACCATCTGGTATATTGCACAATATGCAGTTGATCCTCCTTATTCATGGTAGTTATATTCTATCACATTGCTGAAAACACTGAACTAGCAAATACTGAATTATTGCTCCTAAGGGAAATACAAAATTATGTTTCTGCAAACTCTGGTCACAATATTTTTGGCAGCTGATCAATACATAGCTTTGTTTTAATATGTTTCTGTTCAAAGATACCTAAATGTAATGTAGATTGTTGATTTATTAAAATTAAAGTCACACCCACCTGCAATGTAACCCAGGCCCAAAGGAAGCTTATCTAACATACAACTTTTATTTTCTCCATAAAACACATTGCTTATTGTGCTTACAAACACTAAACAGCACTCTGCACTATACTTTGGGGACATTTTAACAAATAAATAAATAAATATACAAAAACGCAAAATGTATGGCACAAAAAGTAACTTGAAATGGATACTTGTTTACAGTCTGAGAGCTGGAACAAGAAGGTGGAGCACTGCCTTGTCGAACCCCCGATGGGAACGTGCAAGTTGGGCAATTGGATTTTTCACCACTCTGTGCCATGTACACTAATTCCCACAGAAGTGCTAAAGAAATTGGGGAATTACAAATAAATTTTAGTATATAGGTGAACTTACAGATATGGAATATACGGTAACAAGAGCTGACTTTACTAAAGGCAATTCAATGAGGAGACACTCAAAGATTACGTAAGTTATTAGGTTGGTTCAAAAGTAATTGCAGTCTTTGGTAGTGCTTTTATTTTTTTCGTTTTCACTGAGGCCTCTCCTCATTTGCTTGTATTTATTTATTTATTTAGAGACAAAGTCTCACTCTATCACCCAGGCTGGAGTGCAGTGGCATGATTTCAGTTCACTGCAAACCTACCTCCCAGGTTCAAGTGATTCTCATGCCTCAGCCCTCCGGTAGCTGAGCCTACAGGCACGTGCCACCACACCTGACTCATTTTTGTATTTTTTTTTATTACACTTGACTGATTTTTGTTTTTTGTTTTTTGTTTTTTTTTAGTGGATATGGGATTTCACCATGTTGACCAGGCTTGTCTTGAACTCCTGACCTCAAGTGATCTGTCTGCCTGGGGATTACAGGCATGAGACACCATGCCCTGCCCTGCCATTACTTTCAATGGCAAAATTTCAATTACTTTTGCACCAACCTAATATTAGTTCTTTAGTGAGGTTGAAATAATGTTTTTAAGTTTTTTTTTTTTTCCCATTTATTTATTTTATTGCATTTTAGGTTTTGGGGTACATGTGAAGAACATGCAAAATGGTTGCATAGGAACACACGTAGCAGTGTGATTTGCTGCCTTCCTCCCCATCACCTACATCTGGCATTTCTCCCCCTGCTATCTCTCCCCAGCTTCCCACCCCCCACCGTCCCTCTCCTATTTCCCCCCAACTGACCCCAGTGTGTAGTGCTCCCACCCCTGTGTCCATGTGTTCTCATTGTTCAACACCCGCCTATGAGTGAGAACATGTGGTGTTTGATCTTCTGCTCTTCTGTCAGTTTGCTGAGAATGATGGTTTCCAGGTTCATCCATGTCCCTACAAAGGACACAAACTCATCGTTATTGATGGCTGCATAATATTCCATGGTGTATATGTGCCACATTTTCCCTATCCAGTCTATCGTCAATGGGCCTTTGGGTTAGTTCCAGGTCTTTGCTATTGTAAACAGTGCTGCAATGAACATTCGTGTGCACAAGTCCTTATAGTAGAACGATTTGTAATCCTTTGGGTATATACCCAGTAATGGGATTGCTGGGTCAAATGGAATTTCTATTTCTAGGTCCTTGAGGAATTGCCACACTGTCTTCCACAATGGTTGATCTAATTTACAATCCCACCAGCAGTGTAAAAGTGTTCCTATTTCTCCACATCCTCTCCAGCATCTGTTGTCTCCAGATTTTTTAATGATCGCCATTCTAACTGGCATGAGATGGTATCTTAATGTAGTTTTGATTTGCATTTCTTTGATGACCAGTGATGATGAGCATTTTTTCATATGTTTGTTGGCCTCACGTATGTCTTCTTTTGTAAAGTGTCTGTTCATATCCTTTGCCCACTTTTGAATGGGCTTGTTAGATTTTTTCTGGTAAATCTGTTTTAGTTCTTTGTAAATTCTGGATATCAGCCCTTTGTCAGATGGGTAAACCGCAAAAATTTTTTCCCAATCTGTTGGTTGCTGCTTCACTCTAATCATTGTTTCTTTTGCTGTGCAGAAGCTGTGGTCAATTTTAGAGTAGGCGTGATGTGGTGCTGAGAAGAATGTATATTCTGTGGATTTGGGGTGGAGAGTTCTGTAAATGTCTATTAGGTTTGCTTGGTCCAGGTCTGAGTTCAAGTCCTGGATATCCTTGTTAATTTTCTGTCTGGTCGATCTGTCTAATGTTGACAATGGGCCAGGCGCGGTGGCTCAAGCCTGTAATCCCAGCACTTTGGGAGGCTGAGGCGGGTGGATCGCGAGGTCAAGAGATTGAGACCATCCTGGTCAACATGGTGAAACCCCGTCTCTACTAAAAATACAAAAAATTAGCTGGGCATGGTGGTGTGTGCCTGTAATCCCAGCTACTCAGGAGGCTGAGGCAGGAGAATTGCCTGAACCCAGGAGGCGGAGGTTGCGGTGAGCCGAGATCGCACCATTGCACTCCAGCCTGGGTAACATGAGTGAAACTCCGTCTCA